>NW_027125375.1:0-50000 GCF_033026475.1 Channa argus
CTGAATGTGAAAGCCTGCTTTTGCCTACGCTCTGAAGTAGCTCGTCAAAGTCGCCGGTATCTGTGGTGTAGCGGTTATCAAGTTCGCCTCGCACGTGAAAGGTCCCTGGCCTGAAATCAGGCAGAAACACAATTGTTGTTATTTTAAGATGACATTTACTCTCAAGCTGTGTCAGTGGGTTGACTAAGTTCTTACACATGCTTGCTCCGTAAAACAACCTGAAATCACAGAATGGCACACATAGAGACTACCTTCCAAACCGTCTTAAGTACAAAAACAAAAGGTTACGGGACTCTTGGCATCGTACGCAAGACAGAGGTGGTGTAATGCCGAAACCCGGGATCAAACCAGGGGACCTTTAGATCTTCAGTCTAACGCTCTCCCAACTGAGCTATTTCGGCACAACAACCGATGACTTCTTCTGGCCATCATTTGCAAATGCAAGCCTCCTCAACCAAGCCGAAGACATATTGCGGGAAATTTCAACTGTCCGGGACAAAGGCAAAAAGACTCTCCCCGTCGGGGAATCGAACCCCGGTCTTCCGCGTGACAGGCGGAGATACTGTCCACTATACTAACGAGGACTGGAAAAGCACTGCTCGTTTGCAGTCACGCGAGAGTAGTCGCTGGACAAAGGCTGTGTGCCTTTGACTGAGCGGACCATTACTGGCTAAAGTTGCAATGGTCGTCGTTCAATTTCAGTTGTGAGTACCTGTTGAGGAGTTCCTTTCCTGCAATTGCATGCCCTCTTCTTGGTGCACGCGATATGGCAAACAGCATGTGCAAATTGGTCAAAGAAATCGAAAAGGGCAAGCAGCAAGTGCAAATTGGTCAAAGAAATCGAAAAGGATTATGCGAGACTACAGAAGAAAGTTAAGAACCAATTTCTAAACAGCCTCAGTTTGGACAAAGCCACCACATACTATTAATCGAAATAGAGACTTTCTCCAATGAAAAATAGCTGCACTTGCAGCAGCAGCCCTAGGATGTCAATTACAACAGGCGGAGATCCTGTCCACTATACTAACGAGGACTGGAACAGCACTGGCCCCGGCCATGCCCCTGGTGTACTTACGCCGTTCTGATGCCATTACTTTTAATCGCTCAAGGTTGGACAAAAATGAATCAATTGTCAAATTACGCCCCTACGTTCTCCGTCAATCTGCATTTGAAAAGGAACGTTACCTACGGGCCTGAATGTGAAAACCTGCTTTTGCCTGTTAGATCTTTTGCAGTCACTCCAGAGTAGTCGCCGAAAAAAGGCTGTGTCTTTGACAGAGCGGACGATTACTGGCTAAAGTTGCAATGGTCGTTATTCAATTTCAGTTTTGAGTATCTGTTGACTACAATTGCGCGCCCTCTTCTTGTTGGACGCGATATGGCAAACAGCATGTGCAAATTGGTCAAAGAAATCAAAAAGGGTTTTGCGAGACTACAGAAGATTGTTAAGAACCAATTTCTAAACAGCCTTTGTTTCTCCCATGAAAAACAGCTGCACTGAAGAAGCAGCCCTAGGATGTCAATTACCACAGCTTCAATCCCCTCTCCACGCTACACTGGCTTAGCATTGGACCGATCAGCCTCCACATATGAGCATGGTCCCCATTAAGCTGAGAAAGTACCTATTGTGCACTAGGATTTTGGAAAGCCCCTTAGAGTCGACCTTGCACGATAATGTGTCGCTTTGTGGTTAGATGCTACCCTCTGAAAGTAATACCCTACGTGGCTAAATTCTGTAGTGTAGTGGATATCACCTTGGCCTAACATGCATAAAGGTCCCTCGTTCGAAATCAGGCAGAAACCCTTTTGCTATCCATTATCATGTGCACAGTCAGTCTGGGTGGATTGCCTTGTAAAAGGGGTTGTCTCAGCTCTAACAATTAGAAAGGCAACACTTTTGGTTTTAGTACTACAAAGTTCGATAAAGATCCTTTCATCCCAAAACCCCTGAGGAGTAAACTTCCACGACCGTGGTATTCTTCTTGCTGGGAAGCTACGCTCTGAAGTAGCTCGTCAAAGTCGCCGATTTCTGTGGTGTAGCGGTTATCAAGTTCGCCTCACACGTGAAAGGTCCCTGGCCTGAAACCAGGCAGAAACACGATTGTTGTTATTTTAAGATGACATTCACACTCAAGCTGTGTCAGTGGGTTGACTAAGTTCTTACACATGCTTGCAATGGTCGTCGTTCAATTTCAGTTTTGAGTTACCTGTTGAGGAGTTCCTTTCCTGCAATTGCATGCCCTCTTCTTGGTGCACGCGATATGGCAAACAGCATGTGCAAATTGGTCAAAGAAATTGAAAAGGGTTATGCGAGACTACAGAGAAAATTAAGAACCAATTTCTAAACAGCCTCAGTTTGGACAAAGCCACCACATACTATTAATCGAAATAGAGACTTTCTCCAATGAAAAATAGCTGCACTTGCAGCAGCAGCCCTAGGATGTCAATTACAACAGGCGGAGATCCTGTCCACTATACTAACGAGGACTGGAACAGCACTGGGCCCGGCCATGCCCCTGGTGTAGTTACGCTGTTCTGATGCCATTACTTTTAATCGCTCAAGGTTGGACAAAAATGCATCACTTGTCAAATTACGCCCCTACGTTCTCCGGCAATCTGCATTTGAAAAGGAACGTTACCTACGGGCCTGAATGTGAAAGCCTGCTTTTGCCTACGCTCTGAAGTAGCTCGTCAAAGTCGCCGGTATCTGTGGTGTAGCGGTTATCAAGTTTGCCTCACACGTGAAAGGTCCCTGGCCTGAAATCAGGCAGAAACACAATTGTTGTTATTTTAAGATGACATTTACACTCAAGCTGTGTCAGTGGGTTGACTAAGTTCTTACACATGCTTGCTCCGTAAAACAACCTGAAATCACAGAATGGCACACATAGAGACTACCTTCCAAACCGTCTTAAGTACAAAAACAAAAGGTTAGGGGACTCTTGGCATCGTACGCAAGACAGAGGTGGTGTAATGCCGAAGCCCGGGATCGAACCAGGGACCTTTAGATCTTCAGTCTAACGCTCTCCCAACTGAGCTATTTTGGCACAACACCCGATGACTTCTTCTGGCCATCATTTGGAAATGCAAGCCTCCTCAACCAAGCCGAAGACGTATTGCGGGAAATTTCAACTGTCCGGGACAAAGGCAAAAAGACTCTCCCCGTCGGGGAATCGAACCCCGGTCTTCCGCGTGACAGGCGGAGATACTGTCCACTATACTAACGAGGACTGGAAAAGCACTGCTCGTTTGCAGTCACGCCAGAGTAGTCGCTGGACAAAGGCTGTGTGCCTCTGACTGAGCGGACCATTACTGGCTAAAGTTGCAATGGTCGTCGTTCAATTTCAGTTTTGAGTACCTGTTGAGGAGTTCCTTTCCTGCAATTGCATGCCCTCTTCTTGGTGCACGCGATATGGCAAACAGCATGTGCAAATTGGTCAAAGAAATCAAAAAGGGTTTTGCGAGACTACAGAAGATTGTTAAAAACCAATTTCTAAACAGCCTTTGTTTCTCCCATGAAAAACAGCTGCACTGAAGAAGCAGCCCTAGGATGTCAATTACCACAGCTTCAATCCCCTCTCCACGCTACACTGGCTTAGCATTGGACCGATCAGCCTCCACATATGAGCATGGTCCCCATTAAGCTGAGAAAGTACCTATTGTGCACTAGGATTTTGGAAAGCCCCTTAGAGTCGACCTAGCACGATAATGTGTCGCTTTGTGGTTAGATGCTACCCTCTGAAAGTAATACCCTACGTGGCTAAATTCTGTAGTGTAGTGGATATCACCTTGGCCTAACATGCATAAAGGTCCCTCGTTCGAAATCAGGCAGAAACCCTTTTGCTATCCATTATCATGTGCACAGTCAGTCTGGGTGGATTGCCTTGTAAAAGGGGTTGTCTCAGCTCTAACAATTAGAAAGGCAACACTTTTGGTTTTAGTACTACAAAGTTCGATAAAGATCCTTTCATCCCAAAACCCCTGAGGAGTAAACTTCCACGACCGTGGTATTCTTCTTGCTGGGAAGCTACGCTCTGAAGTAGCTCGTCAAAGTCGCCGATTTCTGTGGTGTAGCGGTTATCAAGTTCGCCTCACACGTGAAAGGTCCCTGGCCTGAAACCAGGCAGAAACACAATTGTTGTTATTTTAAGATGACATTCACACTCAAGCTGTGTCAGTGGGTTGACTAAGTACTTACACATGCTTGCAATGGTCGTCGTTCAATTTCAGTTTTGAGTTACCTGTTGAGGAGTTCCTTTCCTGCAATTGCATGCCCTCTTCTTGGTGCACGCGATATGGCAAACAGCATGTGCAAATTGGTCAAAGAAATTGAAAAGGGTTATGCGAGACTACAGAGAAAATTAAGAACCAATTTCTAAACAGCCTCAGTTTGGACAAAGCCACCACATACTATTAATCGAAATAGAGACTTTCTCCAATGAAAAATAGCTGCACTTGCAGCAGCAGCCCTAGGATGTCAATTACAACAGGCGGAGATCCTGTCCACTATACTAACGAGGACTGGAACAGCACTGGGCCCGGCCATGCCCCTGGTGTAGTTACGCTGTTCTGATGCCATTACTTTTAATCGCTCAAGGTTGGACAAAAATGCATCACTTGTCAAATTACGCCCCTACGTTCTCCGGCAATCTGCATTTGAAAAGGAACGTTACCTACGGGCCTGAATGTGAAAGCCTGCTTTTGCCTACGCTCTGAAGTAGCTCGTCAAAGTCGCCGGTATCTGTGGTGTAGCGGTTATCAAGTTTGCCTCACACGTGAAAGGTCCCTGGCCTGAAATCAGGCAGAAACACAATTGTTGTTATTTTAAGATGACATTTACACTCAAGCTGTGTCAGTGGGTTGACTAAGTTCTTACACATGCTTGCTCAGTAAAACAACCTGAAATCACAGAATGGCACACATAGAGACTACCTTCCAAACCGTCTTAAGTACAAAAACAAAAGGTTAGGGGACTCTTGGCATCGTACGCAAGACAGAGGTGGTGTAATGCCGAAGCCCGGGATCGAACCAGGGACCTTTAGATCTTCAGTCTAACGCTCTCCCAACTGAGCTATTTTGGCACAACACCCGATGACTTCTTCTGGCCATCATTTGGAAATGCAAGCCTCGTCAACCAAGGCGAAGACGTATTGCGGGAAATTTCAACTGTCCGGGACAAAGGCAAAAAGACTCTCCCCGTCGGGGAATCGAACCCCGGTCTTCCGCGTGACAGGCGGAGATACTGTCCACTATACTAACGAGGACTGGAAAAGCACTGCTCGTTTGCAGTCACGCCAGAGTAGTCGCTGGACAAAGGCTGTGTGCCTCTGACTGAGCGGACCATTACTGGCTAAAGTTGCAATGGTCGTCGTTCAATTTCAGTTTTGAGTACCTGTTGAGGAGTTCCTTTCCTGCAATTGCATGCCCTCTTCTTGGTGCACGCGATATGGCAAACAGCATGTGCAAATTGGTAAAAGAAATCGAAAAGGGTTATGCGAGACTACAGAAGAAAGTTAAGAACCAATTTCTAAACAGCCTCAGTTTGGACAAAGCCACCACATACTATTAATCGAAATAGAGACTTTCTCCCATGAAAAATAGCTGCACTTGCAGCAGCAGCCCTAGGATGTCAATTACAACAGGCGGAGATACTGTCCACTATACTAACGAGGACTGGAACAGCACTGCCCCCGGCCATGCCCCTGGTGTAGTTACGCCGTTCTGATGCCATTACTTTTACTCGCTCAAGGTTGGACAAAAATGAATCAATTGTCAAATTACGCTCCTACGTTCTCCGTCAATCTGCATTTGAAAAGGAACGTTACCTACGGGCCTGAATGTGAAAACCTGCTTTTGCCTGTTAGATCTTTTGCAGTCACTCCAGAGTAGTCGCCGAAAAAAGGCTGTGTCTTTGACAGAGCGGACGATTACTGGTTAAAGTTGCAATGGTCGTTATTCAATTTCAGTTTTGAGTATCTGTTGACTACAATTGCGCGCCCTCTTCTTGTTGGACGCGATATGGCAAACAGCATGTGCAAATTGGTCAAAGAAATCAAAAAGGGTTTTGCGAGACTACAGAAGATTGTTAAGAACCAATTTCTAAACAGCCTTTGTTTCTCCAATGAAAAACAGCTGCACTGAAGAAGCAGCCCTAGGATGTCAATTACCACAGCTTCAATCCCCTCTCCACGCTACACTGGCTTAGCATTGGACCGATCAGCCTCCACATATGAGCATGGTCCCCATTAAGCTGAGAAAGTACCTATTGTGCACTAGGATTTTGGAAAGCCCCTTAAAGTCGACCTTGCACGATAATGTGTCGCTTTGTGGTTAGATGCTACCCTCTGAAAGTAATACCCTACGTGGCTAAATTCTGTAGTGTAGTGGATATCACCTTGGCCTAACATGCATAAAGGTCCCTCGTTCGAAATCAGGCAGAAACCCTTTTGCTATCCATTATCATGTGCACAGTCAGTCTGGGTGGATTGCCTTGTAAAAGGGGTTGTCTCAGCTCTAACAATTAGAAAGGCAACACTTTTGGTTTTAGTACTACAAAGTTCGATAAAGATCCTTTCATCCCAAAACCCCTGAGGAGTAAACTTCCACGACCGTGGTATTCTTCTTGCTGGGAAGCTACGCTCTGAAGTAGCTCGTCAAAGTCGCCGATTTCTGTGGTGTAGCGGTTATCAAGTTCGCCTCACACGTGAAAGGTCCCTGGCCTGAAACCAGGCAGAAACACAATTGTTGTTATTTTAAGATGACATTCACACTCAAGCTGTGTCAGTGGGTTGACTAAGTACTTACACATGCTTGCAATGGTCGTCGTTCAATTTCAGTTTTGAGTTACCTGTTGAGGAGTTCCTTTCCTGCAATTGCATGCCCTCTTCTTGGTGCACGCGATATGGCAAACAGGATGTGCAAATTGGTCAAAGAAATCGAAAAGGGCAAGCAGCAAGTGCAAATTGGTCAAAGAAATCGAAAAGGGTTATGCGAGACTACAGAAGAAAGTTAAGAACCAATTTCTAAACAGCCTCAGTTTGGACAAAGCCACCACATACTATTAATGGAAATAGAGACTTTCTCCCATGAAAAATAGCTGCACTTGCAGCAGCAGCCCTAGGATGTCAATTACAACAGGCGGAGATACTGTCCACTATACTAACGAGGACTGGAACAGCACTGCCCCCGGCCATGCCCCTGGTGTAGTTACGCCGTTCTGATGCCATTACTTTTACTCGCTCAAGGTTGGACAAAAATGAATCAATTGTCAAATTACGCTCCTACGTTCTCCGTCAATCTGCATTTGAAAAGGAACGTTACCTACGGGCCTGAATGTGAAAACCTGCTTTTGCCTGTTAGATCTTTTGCAGTCACTCCAGAGTAGTCGCCGAAAAAAGGCTGTGTCTTTGACAGAGCGGACGATTACTGGTTAAAGTTGCAATGGTCGTTATTCAATTTCAGTTTTGAGTATCTGTTGACTACAATTGCGCGCCCTCTTCTTGTTGGACGCGATATGGCAAACAGCATGTGCAAATTGGTCAAAGAAATCAAAAAGGGTTTTGCGAGACTACAGAAGATTGTTAAGAACCAATTTCTAAACAGCCTTTGTTTCTCCCATGAAAAACAGCTGCACTGAAGAAGCAGCCCTAGGATGTCAATTACCACAGCTTCAATCCCCTCTCCACGCTACACTGGCTTAGCATTGGACCGATCAGCCTCCACATATGAGCATGGTCCCCATTAAGCTGAGAAAGTACCTATTGTGCACTAGGATTTTGGAAAGCCCCTTAGAGTGGACCTTGCACGATAATGTGTCGCTTTGTGGTTAGATGCTACCCTCTGAAAGTAATACCCTACGTGGCTAAATTCTGTAGTGTAGTGGATATCACCTTGGCCTAACATGCATAAAGGTCCCTCGTTCGAAATCAGGCAGAAACCCTTTTGCTATCCATTATCATGTGCACAGTCAGTCTGGGTGGATTGCCTTGTAAAAGGGGTTGTCTCAGCTCTAACAATTAGAAAGGCAACACTTTTGGTTTTAGTACTACAAAGTTCGATAAAGATCCTTTCATCCCAAAACCCCTGAGGAGTAAACTTCCACGACCGTGGTATTCTTCTTGCTGGGAAGCTACGCTCTGAAGTAGCTCGTCAAAGTCGCCGATTTCTGTGGTGTAGCGGTTATCAAGTTCGCCTCACACGTGAAAGGTCCCTGGCCTGAAACCAGGCAGAAACACAATTGTTTTTATTTTAAGATGACATTCACACTCAAGCTGTGTCAGTGGGTTGACTAAGTACTTACACATGCTTGCAATGGTCGTCGTTCAATTTCAGTTTTGAGTTACCTGTTGAGGAGTTCCTTTCCTGCAATTGCATGCCCTCTTCTTGGTGCACGCGATATGGCAAACAGCATGTGCAAATTGGTCAAAGAAATTGAAAAGGGTTATGCGAGACTACAGAGAAAATTAAGAACCAATTTCTAAACAGCCTCAGTTTGGACAAAGCCACCACATACTATTAATCGAAATAGAGACTTTCTCCAATGAAAAATAGCTGCACTTGCAGCAGCAGCCCTAGGATGTCAATTACAACAGGCGGAGATCCTGTCCACTATACTAACAAGGACTGGAACAGCACTGGGCCCGGCCATGCCCCTGGTGTAGTTACGCTGTTCTGATGCCATTACTTTTAATCGCTCAAGGTTGGACAAAAATGCATCACTTGTCAAATTACGCCCCTACGTTCTCCGGCAATCTGCATTTGAAAAGGAACGTTACCTACGGGCCTGAATGTGAAAGCCTGCTTTTGCCTACGCTCTGAAGTAGCTCGTCAAAGTCGCCGGTATCTGTGGTGTAGCGGTTATCAAGTTTGCCTCACACGTGAAAGGTCCCTGGCCTGAAATCAGGCAGAAACACAATTGATGTTATTTTAAGATGACATTTACACTCAAGCTGTGTCAGTGGGTTGACTAAGTTCTTACACATGCTTGCTCCGTAAAACAACCTGAAATCACAGAATGGCACACATAGAGACTACCTTCCAAACCGTCTTAAGTACAAAAACAAAAGGTTAGGGGACTCTTGGCATCGTACGCAAGACAGAGGTGGTGTAATGCCAAAGCCCGGGATCGAACCAGGGACCTTTAGATCTTCAGTCTAACGCTCTCCCAACTGAGCTACTTTGGCACAACACCCGATGACTTCTTCTGGCCATCATTTGGAAATGCAAGCCTCCTCAACCAAGCCGAAGACTTATTGCGGGAAATTTCAACTGTCCGGGACAAAGGCAAAAAGACTCTCCCCGTCGGGGAATCGAACCCCGGTCTTCCGCGTGACAAGCGGAGATACTGTCCACTATACTAACGAGGACTGGAAAAGCACTGCTCGTTTGCAGTCACGCCAGAGTAGTCGCTGGACAAAGGCTGTGTGCCTTTGACTGAGCGGACCATTACTGGCTAAAGTTGCAATGGTCGTCGTTCAATTTCAGTTTTGAGTACCTGTTGAGGAGTTCCTTTCCTGCAATTGCATGCCCTCTTCTTGGTGCACGCGATATGGCAAACAGCATGTGCAAATTGGTCAAAGAAATCGAAAAGGGCAAGCAGCAAGTGCAAATTGGTCAAAGAAATCGGAAAGGGTTATGCGAGACTACAGAAGAAAGTTAAGAACCAATTTCTAAACAGCCTCAGTTTGGACAAAGCCACCACATACTATTAATCGAAATAGAGACTTTCTCCCATGAAAAATAGCTGCACTTGCAGCAGCAGCCCTAGGATGTCAATTACAACAGGCGGAGATACTGTCCACTATACTAACGAGGACTGGAACAGCACTGCCCCCGGCCATGCCCCTGGTGTAGTTACGCCGTTCTGATGCCATTACTTTTACTCGCTCAAGGTTGGACAAAAATGAATCAATTGTCCAATTACGCTCCTACGTTCTCCGTCAATCTGCATTTGAAAAGGAACGTTACCTACGGGCCTGAATGTGAAAACTTGCTTTTGCCTGTTAGATCTTTTGCAGTCACTCCAGAGTAGTCGCCGAAAAAAGGCTGTGTCTTTGACAGAGCGGACGATTACTGGCTAAAGTTGCAATGGTCGTTATTCAATTTCAGTTTTGAGTATCTGTTGACTACAATTGCGCGCCCTCTTCTTGTTGGACGCGATATGGCAAACAGCATGTGCAAATTGGTCAAAGAAATCAAAAAGGGTTTTGCGAGACTACAGAAGATTGTTAAGAACCAATTTCTAAACAGCCTTTGTTTCTCCCATGAAAAACAGCTGCACTGAAGCAGCACCCCTAGGATGTCAATTACCACAGCTTCAATCCCCTCTCCACGCTACACTGGCTTAGCATTGGACCGATCAGCCTCCACATATGAGCATGGTCCCCATTAAGCTGACAAAGTACCTATTGTGCACTAGGATTTTGGAAAGCCCCTTAGAGTCGACCTTGCACGATAATGTGTCGCTTTGTGGTTAGATGCTACCCTCTGAAAGTAATACCCTACGTGGCTAAATTCTGTAGTGTAGTGGATATCACCTTGGCCTAACATGCATAAAGGTCCCTCGTTCGAAATCAGGCAGAAACCCTTTTGCTATCCATTATCATGTGCACAGTCAGTCTGGGTGGATTGCCTTGTAAAAGGGGTTGTCTCAGCTCTAACAATTAGAAAGGCAACACTTTTGGTTTTAGTACTACAAAGTTCGATAAAGATCCTTTCATCCCAAAACCCCTGAGGAGTAAACTTCCACGACCGTGGTATTCTTCTTGCTGGGAAGCTACGCTCTGAAGTAGCTCGTCAAAGTCGCCGATTTCTGTGGTGTAGCGGTTATCAAGTTCGCCTCACACGTGAAAGGTCCCTGGCCTGAAACCAGGCAGAAACACAATTGTTGTTATTTTAAGATGACATTCACACTCAAGCTGTGTCAGTGGGTTGACTAAGTTCTTACACATGCTTGCAATGGTCGTCGTTCAATTTCAGTTTTGAGTTACCTGTTGAGGAGTTCCTTTCCTGCAATTGCATGCCCTCTTCTTGGTGCACGCGATATGGCAAACAGCATGTGCAAATTGGTCAAAGAAATCGAAAAGGGTTATGCGAGACTACAGAAGAAAGTTAAGAACCAATTTCTAAACAGCCTCAGTTTGGACAAAGCCACCACATACTATTAATCGAAATAGAGACTTTCTCCAATGAAAAATAGCTGCACTTGCAGCAGCAGCCCTAGGATGTCAATTACAACAGGCGGAGATCCTGTCCACTATACTAACGAGGACTGGAACAGCACTGGCCCCGGCCATGCCCCTGGTGTACTTACGCTGTTCTGATGCCATTACTTTTAATCGCTCAAGGTTGGACAAAAATGCATCACTTGTCAAATTACGCCCCTACGTTCTCCGGCAATCTGCATTTGAAAAGGAACATTACCTACGGGCCTGAATGTGAAAGCCTGCTTTTGCCTACGCTCTGAAGTAGCTCGTCAAAGTCGCCGGTATCTGTGGTGTAGCGGTTATCAAGTTCGCCTCGCACGTGAAAGGTCCCTGGCCTGAAATCAGGCAGAAACACAATTGTTGTTATTTTAAGATGACATTTACTCTCAAGCTGTGTCAGTGGGTTGACTAAGTTCTTACACATGCTTGCTCCGTAAAACAACCTGAAATCACAGAATGGCACACATAGAGACTACCTTCCAAACCGTCTTAAGTACAAAAACAAAAGGTTACGGGACTCTTCGCATCGTACGCAAGACAGAGGTGGTGTAATGCCAAAACCCGGGATCAAACCAGGGGACCTTTAGATCTTCAGTCTAACGCTCTCCCAACTGAGCTATTTCGGCACAACAACCGATGACTTCTTTTGGCCATCATTTGCAAATGCAAGCCTCCTCAACCAAGCCGAAGACGTATTGCGGGAAATTTCAACGGTCCGGGACAAAGGCAAAAAGACTCTCCCCGTCAGGGAATCGAACCCGGTCTTCCGCGTGACAGGCGGAGATACTGTCCACTATACTAACGAGGACTGGAAAAGCACTGCTCGTTTGCAGTCACGCCAGAGTAGTCGCTGGACAAAGGCTGTGTGCCTTTGACTGAGCGGACCATTACTGGCTAAAGTTGCAATGGTCGTCGTTCAATTTCAGTTGTGAGTACCTGTTGAGGAGTTCCTTTCCTGCAATTGCATGCCCTCTTCTTGGTGCACGCGATATGGCAAACATGATGTGCAAATTGGTCAAAGAAATCGAAAAGGGCAAGCAGCAAGTGCAAATTGGTCAAAGAAATCGAAAAGGGTTATGCGAGACTACAGAAGAAAGTTAAGAACCAATTTCTAAACAGCCTCAGTTTGGACAAAGCCACCACATACTATTAATGGAAATAGAGACTTTCTCCCATGAAAAATAGCTGCACTTGCAGCAGCAGCCCTAGGATGTCAATTACAACAGGCGGAGATACTGTCCACTATACTAACGAGGACTGGAACAGCACTGCCCCCGGCCATGCCCCTGGTGTAGTTACGCCGTTCTGATGCCATTACTTTTACTCGCTCAAGGTTGGACAAAAATGAATCAATTGTCAAATTACGCTCCTACGTTCTCCGTCAATCTGCATTTGAAAAGGAACGTTACCTACGGGCCTGAATGTGAAAACCTGCTTTTGCCTGTTAGATCTTTTGCAGTCACTCCAGAGTAGTCGCCGAAAAAAGGCTGTGTCTTTGACAGAGCGGACGATTACTGGTTAAAGTTGCAATGGTCGTTATTCAATTTCAGTTTTGAGTATCTGTTGACTACAATTGCGCGCCCTCTTCTTGTTGGACGCGATATGGCAAACAGCATGTGCAAATTGGTCAAAGAAATCAAAAAGGGTTTTGCGAGACTACAGAAGATTGTTAAGAACCAATTTCTAAACAGCCTTTGTTTCTCCCATGAAAAACAGCTGCACTGAAGAAGCAGCCCTAGGATGTCAAATACCACAGCTTCAATCCCCTCTCCACGCTACACTGGCTTAGCATTGGACCGATCAGCCTCCACATATGAGCATGGTCCCCATTAAGCTGAGAAAGTACCTATTGTGCACTAGGATTTTGGAAAGCCCCTTAGAGTCGACCTTGCACGATAATGTGTCGCTTTGTGGTTAGATGCTACCCTCTGAAAGTAATACCCTACGTGGCTAAATTCTGTAGTGTAGTGGATATCACCTTGGCCTAACATGCATAAAGGTCCCTCGTTCGAAATCAGGCAGAAACCCTTTTGCTATCCATTATCATGTGCACAGTCAGTCTGGGTGGATTGCCTTGTAAAAGGGGTTGTCTCAGCTCTAACAATTAGAAAGGCAACACTTTTGGTTTTAGTACTACAAAGTTCGATAAAGATCCTTTCATCCCAAAACCCCTGAGGAGTAAACTTCCACGACCGTGGTATTCTTCTTGCTGGGAAGCTACGCTCTGAAGTAGCTCGTCAAAGTCGCCGATTTCTGTGGTGTAGCGGTTATCAAGTTCGCCTCACACGTGAAAGGTCCCTGGCCTGAAACCAGGCAGAAACACAATTGTTTTTATTTTAAGATGACATTCACACTCAAGCTGTGTCAGTGGGTTGACTAAGTACTTACACATGCTTGCAATGGTCGTCGTTCAATTTCAGTTTTGAGTTACCTGTTGAGGAGTTCCTTTCCTGCAATTGCATGCCCTCTTCTTGGTGCACGCGATATGGCAAACAGCATGTGCAAATTGGTCAAAGAAATTGAAAAGGGTTATGCGAGACTACAGAGAAAATTAAGAACCAATTTCTAAACAGCCTCAGTTTGGACAAAGCCACCACATACTATTAATCGAAATAGAGACTTTCTCCAATGAAAAATAGCTGCACTTGCAGCAGCAGCCCTAGGATGTCAATTACAACAGGCGGAGATCCTGTCCACTATACTAACAAGGACTGGAACAGCACTGGGCCCGGCCATGCCCCTGGTGTAGTTACGCTGTTCTGATGCCATTACTTTTAATCGCTCAAGGTTGGACAAAAATGCATCACTTGTCAAATTACGCCCCTACGTTCTCCGGCAATCTGCATTTGAAAAGGAACGTTACCTACGGGCCTGAATGTGAAAGCCTGCTTTTGCCTACGCTCTGAAGTAGCTCGTCAAAGTCGCCGGTATCTGTGGTGTAGCGGTTATCAAGTTTGCCTCACACGTGAAAGGTCCCTGGCCTGAAATCAGGCAGAAACACAATTGTTGTTATTTTAAGATGACATTTACACTCAAGCTGTGTCAGTGGGTTGACTAAGTTCTTACACATGCTTGCTCCGTAAAACAACCTGAAATCACAGAATGGCACACATAGAGACTACCTTCCAAACCGTCTTAAGTACAAAAACAAAAGGTTAGGGGACTCTTGGCATCGTACGCAAGACAGAGGTGGTGTAATGCCAAAGCCCGGGATCGAACCAGGGACCTTTAGATCTTCAGTCTAACGCTCTCCCAACTGAGCTACTTTGGCACAACACCCGATGACTTCTTCTGGCCATCATTTGGAAATGCAAGCCTCCTCAACCAAGCCGAAGACTTATTGCGGGAAATTTCAACTGTCCAGGACAAAGGCAAAAAGACTCTCCCCGTCGGGGAATCGAACCCCGGTCTTCCGCGTGACAGGCGGAGATACTGTCCACTATACTAACGAGGACTGGAAAAGCACTGCTCGTTTGCAGTCACGCCAGAGTAGTCGCTGGACAAAGGCTGTGTGCCTTTGACTGAGCGGACCATTACTGGCTAAAGTTGCAATGGTCGTCGTTCAATTTCAGTTTTGAGTACCTGTTGAGGAGTTCCTTTCCTGCAATTGCATGCCCTCTTCTTGGTGCACGCGATATGGCAAACAGCATGTGCAAATTGGTCAAAGAAATCGAAAAGGGAAGCAGCAAGTGCAAATTGGTCAAAGAAATCGAAAAGGGTTATGCGAGACTACAGAAGAAAGTTAAGAACCAATTTCTAAACAGCCTCAGTTTGGACAAAGCCACCACATACTATTAATCGAAATAGAGACTTTCTCCCTTGAAAAATAGCTGCACTTGCAGCAGCAGCCCTAGGATGTCAATTACAACAGGCGGAGATACTGTCCACTATACTAACGAGGACTGGAACAGCACTGCCCCCGGCCATGCCCCTGGTGTAGTTACGCCGTTCTGATGCCATTACTTTTACTCGCTCAAGGTTGGACAAAAATGAATCAATTGTCAAATTACGCTCCTACGTTCTCCGTCAATCTGCATTTGAAAAGGAACGTTACCTACGGGCCTGAATGTGAAAACCTGCTTTTGCCTGTTAGATCTTTTGCAGTCACTCCAGAGTAGTCGCCGAAAAAAGGCTGTGTCTTTGACAGAGCGGACGATTACTGGTTAAAGTTGCAATGGTCGTTATTCAATTTCAGTTTTGAGTATCTGTTGACTACAATTGCGCGCCCTCTTCTTGTTGGACGCGATATGGCAAACAGCATGTGCAAATTGGTCAAAGAAATCAAAAAGGGTTTTGCGAGACTACAGAAGATTGTTAAGAACCAATTTCTAAACAGCCTTTGTTTCTCCCATGAAAAACAGCTGCACTGAAGAAGCAGCCCTAGGATGTCAATTACCACAGCTTCAATCCCCTCTCCACGCTACACTGGCTTAGCATTGGACCGATCAGCCTCCACATATGAGCATGGTCCCCATTAAGCTGAGAAAGTACCTATTGTGCACTAGGATTTTGGAAAGCCCCTTAGAGTCGACCTTGCACGATAATGTGTCGCTTTGTGGTTAGATGCTACCCTCTGAAAGTAATACCCTACGTGGCTAAATTCTGTAGTGTAGTGGATATCACCTTGGCCTAACATGCATAAAGGTCCCTCGTTCGAAATCAGGCAGAAACCCTTTTGCTATCCATTATCATGTGCACAGTCAGTCTGGGTGGATTGCCTTGTAAAAGGGGTTGTCTCAGCTCTAACAATTAGAAAGGCAACACTTTTGGTTTTAGTACTACAAAGTTCGATAAAGATCCTTTCATCCCAAAACCCCTGAGGAGTAAACTTCCACGACCGTGGTATTCTTCTTGCTGGGAAGCTACGCTCTGAAGTAGCTCGTCAAAGTCGCCGATTTCTGTGGTGTAGCGGTTATCAAGTTCGCCTCACACGTGAAAGGTCCCTGGCCTGAAACCAGGCAGAAACACAATTGTTGTTATTTTAAGAAGACATTCACACTCAAGCTGTGTCAGTGGGTTGACTAAGTACTTACACATGCTTGCAATGGTCGTCGTTCAATTTCAGTTTTGAGTTACCTGTTGAGGAGTTCCTTTCCTGCAATTGCATGCCCTCCTCTTGGTGCACGCGATATGGCAAACAGCATGTGCAAATTGGTCAAAGAAATTGAAAAGGGTTATGCGAGACTACAGAGAAAATTAAGAACCAATTTCTAAACAGCCTCAGTTTGGACAAAGCCACCACATACTATTAATCGAAATAGAGACTTTCTCCAATGAAAAATAGCTGCACTTGCAGCAGCAGCCCTAGGATGTCAATTACAACAGGCGGAGATCCTGTCCACTATACTAACGAGGACTGGAACAGCACTGGGCCCGGCCATGCCCCTGGTGTAGTTACGCTGTTCTGATGCCATTACTTTTAATCGCTCAAGGTTGGACAAAAATGCATCACTTGTCAAATTACGCCCCTACGTTCTCCGGCAATCAGCATTTGAAAAGGAACGTTACCTACGGGCCTGAATGTGAAAGCCTGCTTTTGCCTACGCTCTGAAGTAGCTCGTCAAAGTCGCCGGTATCTGTGGTGTAGCGGTTATCAAGTTTGCCTCACACGTGAAAGGTCCCTGGCCTGAAATCAGGCAGAAACACAATTGTTGTTATTTTAAGATGACATTTACACTCAAGCTGTGTCAGTGGGTTGACTAAGTTCTTACACATGCTTGCTCCGTAAAACAACCTGAAATCACAGAATGGCACACATAGAGACTACCTTCCAAACCGTCTTAAGTACAAAAACAAAAGGTTAGGGGACTCTTGGCATCGTACGCAAGACAGAGGTGGTGTAATGCCGAAGCCCGGGATCGAACCAGGGACCTTTAGATCTTCAGTCTAACGCTCTCCCAACTGAGCTATTTTGGCACAACACCCGATGACTTCTTCTGGCCATCATTTGGAAATGCAAGCCTCCTCAACCAAGCCGAAGACGTATTGCGGGAAATTTCAACTGACCGGGACAAAGGCAAAAAGACTCTCCCCGTCGGGGAATCGAACCCCGGTCTTCCGCGTGACAAGCGGAGATACTGTCCACTATACTAACGAGGACTGGAAAAGCACTGCTCGTTTGCAGTCACGCCAGAGTAGTCGCTGGACAAAGGCTGTGTGCCTTTGACTGAGCGGACCATTACTGGCTAAAGTTGCAATGGTCGTCGTTCAATTTCAGTTTTGAGTACCTGTTGAGGAGTTCCTTTCCTGCAATTGCATGCCCTCTTCTTGGTGCACGCGATATGGCAAACAGCATGTGCAAATTGGTCAAAGAAATCGAAAAGGGCAAGCAGCAAGTGCAAATTGGTCAAAGAAATCGGAAAGGGTTATGCGAGACTACAGAAGAAAGTTAAGAACCAATTTCTAAACAGCCTCAGTTTGGACAAAGCCACCACATACTATTAATCGAAATAGAGACTTTCTCCCATGAAAAATAGCTGCACTTGCAGCAGCAGCCCTAGGATGTCAATTACAACAGGCGGAGATACTGTCCACTATACTAACGAGGACTGGAACAGCACTGCCCCCGGCCATGCCCCTGGTGTAGTTACGCCGTTCTGATGCCATTACTTTTACTCGCTCAAGGTTGGACAAAAATGAATCAATTGTCCAATTACGCTCCTACGTTCTCCGTCAATCTGCATTTGAAAAGGAACGTTACCTACGGGCCTGAATGTGAAAACTTGCTTTTGCCTGTTAGATCTTTTGCAGTCACTCCAGAGTAGTCGCCGAAAAAAGGCTGTGTCTTTGACAGAGCGGACGATTACTGGCTAAAGTTGCAATGGTCGTTATTCAATTTCAGTTTTGAGTATCTGTTGACTACAATTGCGCGCCCTCTTCTTGTTGGACGCGATATGGCAAACAGCATGTGCAAATTGGTCAAAGAAATCAAAAAGGGTTTTGCGAGACTACAGAAGATTGTTAAGAACCAATTTCTAAACAGCCTTTGTTTCTCCCATGAAAAACAGCTGCACTGAAGCAGCACCCCTAGGATGTCAATTACCACAGCTTCAATCCCCTCTCCACGCTACACTGGCTTAGCATTGGACCGATCAGCCTCCACATATGAGCATGGTCCCCATTAAGCTGACAAAGTACCTATTGTGCACTAGGATTTTGGAAAGCCCCTTAGAGTCGACCTTGCACGATAATGTGTCGCTTTGTGGTTAGATGCTACCCTCTGAAAGTAATACCCTACGTGGCTAAATTCTGTAGTGTAGTGGATATCACCTTGGCCTAACATGCATAAAGGTCCCTCGTTCGAAATCAGGCAGAAACCCTTTTGCTATCCATTATCATGTGCACAGTCAGTCTGGGTGGATTGCCTTGTAAAAGGGGTTGTCTCAGCTCTAACAATTAGAAAGGCAACACTTTTGGTTTTAGTACTACAAAGTTCGATAAAGATCCTTTCATCCCAAAACCCCTGAGGAGTAAACTTCCACGACCGTGGTATTCTTCTTGCTGGGAAGCTACGCTCTGAAGTAGCTCGTCAAAGTCGCCGATTTCTGTGGTGTAGCGGTTATCAAGTTCGCCTCACACGTGAAAGGTCCCTGGCCTGAAACCAGGCAGAAACACAATTGTTGTTATTTTAAGATGACATTCACACTCAAGCTGTGTCAGTGGGTTGACTAATGGTCGTCGTCGTTCAATTTCAGTTTTGAGTTACCTGTTGAGGAGTTCCTTTCCTGCAATTGCATGCCCTCTTCTTGGTGCACGCGATATGGCAAACAGCATGTGCAAATTGGTCAAAGAAATTGAAAAGGGTTATGCGAGACTACAGAGAAAATTAAGAACCAATTTCTAAACAGCCTCAGTTTGGACAAAGCCACCACATACTATTAATCGAAATAGAGACTTTCTCCAATGAAAAATAGCTGCACTTGCAGCAGCAGCCCTAGGATGTCAATTACAACAGGCGGAGATCCTGTCCACTATACTAACGAGGACTGGAACAGCACTGGCCCCGGCCATGCCCCTGGTGTACTTACGCTGTTCTGATGCCATTACTTTTAATCGCTCAAGGTTGGACAAAAATGCATCACTTGTCAAATTACGCCCCTACGTTCTCCGGCAATCTGCATTTGAAAAGGAACGTTACCTACAGGCCTGAATGTGAAAGCCTGCTTTTGCCTACGCTCTGAAGTAGCTCGTCAAAGTCGCCGGTATCTGTGGTGTAGCGGTTATCAAGTTTGCCTCGCACGTGAAAGGTCCCTGGCCTGAAATCAGGCAGAAACACAATTGTTGTTATTTTAAGATGACATTTACACTCAAGCTGTGTCAGTGGGTTGACTAAGTTCTTACACATGCTTGCTCCGTAAAACAACCTGAAATCACAGAATGGCACACATAGAGACTACCTTCCAAACCGTCTTAAGTACAAAAACAAAAGGTTAGGGGACTCTTGGCATCGTACGCAAGACAGAGGTGGTGTAATGCCGAAGCCCGGGATCGAACCAGGGACCTTTAGATCTTCAGTCTAACGCTCTCCCAACTGAGCTATTTTGGCACAACACCCGATGACTTCTTCTGGCCATCATTTGGAAATGCAAGCCTCCTCAACCAAGCCGAAGACGTATTGCGGGAAATTTCAACTGACAGGGACAAAGGCAAAAAGACTCTCCCCGTCGGGGAATCGAACCCCGGTCTTCCGCGTGACAAGCGGAGATACTGTCCACTATACTAACGAGGACTGGAAAAGCACTGCTCGTTTGCAGTCACGCCAGAGTAGTCGCTGGACAAAGGCTGTGTGCCTTTGACTGAGCGGACCATTACTGGCTAAAGTTGCAATGGTCGTCGTTCAATTTCAGTTTTGAGTACCTGTTGAGGAGTTCCTTTCCTGCAATTGCATGCCCTCTTCTTGGTGCACGCGATATGGCAAACAGCATGTGCAAATTGGTCAAAGAAATCGAAAAGGGCAAGCAGCAAGTGCAAATTGGTCAAAGAAATCGAAAAGGGTTATGCGAGACTACAGAAGAAAGTTAAGAACCAATTTCTAAACAGCCTCAGTTTGGACAAAGCCACCACATACTATTAATCGAAATAGAGACTTTCTCCCATGAAAAATAGCTGCACTTGCAGCAGCAGCCCTAGGATGTCAATTACAAAAGGCGGAGATACTGTCCACTATACTAACGAGGACTGGAACAGCACTGCCCCCGGCCATGCCCCTGGTGTAGTTACGCCGTTCTGATGCCATTACTTTTACTCGCTCAAGGTTGGACAAAAATGAATCAATTGTCCAATTACGCTCCTACGTTCTCCGTCAATCTGCATTTGAAAAGGAACGTTACCTACGGGCCTGAATGTGAAAACTTGCTTTTGCCTGTTAGATCTTTTGCAGTCACTCCAGAGTAGTCGCCGAAAAAAGGCTGTGTCTTTGACAGAGCGGACGATTACTGGCTAAAGTTGCAATGGTCGTTATTCAATTTCAGTTTTGAGTATCTGTTGACTACAATTGCGCGCCCTCTTCTTGTTGGACGCGATATGGCAAACAGCATGTGCAAATTGGTCAAAGAAATCAAAAAGGGTTTTGCGAGACTACAGAAGATTGTTAAGAACCAATTTCTAAACAGCCTTTGTTTCTCCCATGAAAAACAGCTGCACTGAAGCAGCACCCCTAGGATGTCAATTACCACAGCTTCAATCCCCTCTCCACGCTACACTGGCTTAGCATTGGACCGATCAGCCTCCACATATGAGCATGGTCCCCATTAAGCTGAGAAAGTACCTATTGTGCACTAGGATTTTGGAAAGCCCCTTAGAGTCGACCTTGCACGATAATGTGTCGCTTTGTGGTTAGATGCTACCCTCTGAAAGTAATACCCTACGTGGCTAAATTCTGTAGTGTAGTGGATATCACCTTGGCCTAACATGCATAAAGGTCCCTCGTTCGAAATCAGGCAGAAACCCTTTTGCTATCCATTATCATGTGCACAGTCAGTCTGGGTGGATTGCCTTGTAAAAGGGGTTGTCTCAGCTCTAACAATTAGAAAGGCAACACTTTTGGTTTTAGTACTACAAAGTTCGATAAAGATCCTTTCATCCCAAAACCCCTGAGGAGTAAACTTCCACGACCGTGGTATTCTTCTTGCTGGGAAGCTACGCTCTGAAGTAGCTCGTCAAAGTCGCCGATTTCTGTGGTGTAGCGGTTATCAAGTTCGCCTCACACGTGAAAGGTCCCTGGCCTGAAACCAGGCAGAAACACAATTGTTGTTATTTTAAGATGACATTCACACTCAAGCTGTGTCAGTGGGTTGACTAAGTTCTTACACATGCTTGCAATGGTCGTCGTTCAATTTCAGTTTTGAGTTACCTGTTGAGGAGTTCCTTTCCTGCAATTGCATGCCCTCTTCTTGGTGCACGCGATATGGCAAACAGCATGTGCAAATTGGTCAAAGAAATCGAAAAGGGTTATGCGAGACTACAGAAGAAAGTTAAGAACCAATTTCTAAACAGCCTCAGTTTGGACAAAGCCACCACATACTATTAATCGAAATAGAGACTTTCTCCAATGAAAAATAGCTGCACTTGCAGCAGCAGCCCTAGGATGTCAATTACAACAGGCGGAGATCCTGTCCACTATACTAACGAGGACTGGAACAGCACTGGCCCCGGCCATGCCCCTGGTGTACTTACGCTGTTCTGATGCCATTACTTTTAATCGCTCAAGGTTGGACAAAAATGCATCACTTGTCAAATTACGCCCCTACGTTCTCCGGCAATCTGCATTTGAAAAGGAACGTTACCTACGGGCCTGAATGTGAAAGCCTGCTTTTGCCTACGCTCTGAAGTAGCTCGTCAAAGTCGCCGGTATCTGTGGTGTAGCGGTTATCAAGTTCGCCTCGCACGTGAAAGGTCCCTGGCCTGAAATCAGGCAGAAACACAATTGTTGTTATTTTAAGATGACATTTACTCTCAAGCTGTGTCAGTGGGTTGACTAAGTTCTTACACATGCTTGCTCCGT
The DNA here is from genome assembly GCF_033026475.1 of Channa argus. Taxonomy (NCBI): domain Eukaryota; kingdom Metazoa; phylum Chordata; class Actinopteri; order Anabantiformes; family Channidae; genus Channa; species Channa argus. The sequence continues at coordinate 22,207 of NW_027125375.1, forward strand.
AAAACAACCTGAAATCACAGAATGGCACACATAGAGACTACCTTCCAAACCGTCTTAAGTACAAAAACAAAAGGTTACGGGACTCTTGGCATCGTACGCAAGACAGAGGTGGTGTAATGCCGAAACCCCGGATCAAACCAGGGGACCTTTAGATCTTCAGTCTAACGCTCTCCCAACTGAGCTATTTCGGCACAACAACCGATGACTTCTTTTGGCCATCATTTGCAAATGCAAGCCTCCTCAACCAAGCCGAAGACGTATTGCGGGAAATTTCAACTGTCCGGGACAAAGGCAAAAAGACTCTCCCCGTCAGGGAATCGAACCCCGGTCTTCCGCGTGACAGGCGGAGATACTGTCCACTATACTAACGAGGACTGGAAAAGCACTGCTCGTTTGCAGTCACGCCAGAGTAGTCGCTGGACAAAGGCTGTGTGCCTTTGACTGAGCGGACCATTACTGGCTAAAGTTGCAATGGTCGTCGTTCAATTTCAGTTGTGAGTACCTGTTGAGGAGTTCCTTTCCTGCAATTGCATGCCCTCTTCTTGGTGCACGCGATATGGCAAACAGCATGTGCAAATTGGTCAAAGAAATCGAAAAGGGCAAGCAGCAAGTGCAAATTGGTCAAAGAAATCGAAAAGGATTATGCGAGACTACAGAAGAAAGTTAAGAACCAATTTCTAAACAGCCTCAGTTTGGACAAAGCCACCACATACTATTAATCGAAATAGAGACTTTCTCCCATGAAAAATAGCTGCACTTGCAGTAGCAGCCCTAGGATGTCAATTACAACAGGCGGAGATCCTGTCCACTATACTAACGAGGACTGGAACAGCACTGCCCCCGGCCATGCCCCTGGTGTAGTTACGCCGTTCTGATGCCATTACTTTTAATCGCTCAAGGTTGGACAAAAATGAATCAATTGTCAAATTACGCTCCTACGTTCTCCGTCAATCTGCATTTGAAAAGGAACGTTACCTACGGGCCTGAATGTGAAAACCTGCTTTTGCCTGTTAGATCTTTTGCAGTCACTCCAGAGTAGTCGCCGAAAAAAGGCTGTGTCTTTGACAGAGTGGACGATTACTGGTTAAAGTTGCAATGGTCGTTATTCAATTTCAGTTTTGAGTATCTGTTGACTACAATTGCGCGCCCTCTTCTTGTTGGACGCGATATGGCAAACAGCATGTGCAAATTGGTCAAAGAAATCAAAAAGGGTTTTGCGAGACTACAGAAGATTGTTAAGAACCAATTTCTAAACAGCCTTTGTTTCTCCCATGAAAAACAGCTGCACTGAAGAAGCAGCCCTAGGATGTCAATTACCACAGCTTCAATCCCCTCTCCACGCTACACTGGCTTAGCATTGGACCGATCAGCCTCCACATATGAGCATGGTCCCCATTAAGCTGAGAAAGTACCTATTGTGCACTAGGATTTTGGAAAGCCCCTTAGAGTCGACCTTGCACGATAATGTGTCGCTTTGTGGTTAGATGCTACCCTCTGAAAGTAATACCCTACGTGGCTAAATTCTGTAGTGTAGTGGATATCACCTTGGCCTAACATGCATAAAGGTCCCTCGTTCGAAATCAGGCAGAAACCCTTTTGCTATCCATTATCATGTGCACAGTCAGTCTGGGTGGATTGCCTTGTAAAAGGGGTTGTCTCAGCTCTAACAATTAGAAAGGCAACACTTTTGGTTTTAGTACTACAAAGTTCGATAAAGATCCTTTCAATCCAAAACCCCTGAGGAGTAAACTTCCACGACCGTGGTATTCTTCTTGCTGGGAAGCTACGCTCTGAAGTAGCTCGTCAAAGTCGCCGATTTCTGTGGTGTAGCGGTTATCAAGTTCGCCTCACACGTGAAAGGTCCCTGGCCTGAAACCAGGCAGAAACACAATTGTTGTTATTTTAAGATGACATTCACACTCAAGCTGTGTCAGTGGGTTGACTAAGTTCTTACACATGCTTGCAATGGTCGTCGTTCAATTTCAGTTTTGAGTTAGCTGTTGAGGAGTTCCTTTCCTGCAATTGCATGCCCTCTTCTTGGTGCACGCGATATGGCAAACAGCATGTGCAAATTGGTCAAAGAAATTGAAAAGGGTTATGCGAGACTACAGAGAAAATTAAGAACCAATTTCTAAACAGCCTCAGTTTGGACAAAGCCACCACATACTATTAATCGAAATAGAGACTTTCTCCAATGAAAAATAGCTGCACTTGCAGCAGCAGCCCTAGGATGTCAATTACAACAGGCGGAGATCCTGTCCACTATACTAACGAGGACTGGAACAGCACTGGGCCCGGCCATGCCCCTGGTGTAGTTACGCTGTTCTGATGCCATTACTTTTAATCGCTCAAGGTTGGACAAAAATGCATCACTTGTCAAATTACGCCCCTACGTTCTCCGGCAATCTGCATTTGAAAAGGAACGTTACCTACGGGCCTGAATGTGAAAGCCTGCTTTTGCCTACGCTCTGAAGTAGCTCGTCAAAGTCGCCGGTATCTGTGGTGTAGCGGTTATCAAGTTTGCCTCACACGTGAAAGGTCCCTGGCCTGAAATCAGGCAGAAACACAATTGTTGTTATTTTAAGATGACATTTACACTCAAGCTGTGTCAGTGGGTTGACTAAGTTCTTACACATGCTTGCTCCGTAAAACAACCTGAAATCACAGAATGGCACACATAGAGACTACCTTCCAAACCGTCTTAAGTACAAAAACAAAAGGTTAGGGGACTCTTGGCATCGTACGCAAGACAGAGGTGGTGTAATGCCGAAGCCCGGGATCGAACCAGGGACCTTTAGATCTTCAGTCTAACGCTCTCCCAACTGAGCTATTTTGGCACAACACCCGATGACTTCTTCTGGCCATCATTTGGAAATGCAAGCCTCCTCAACCAAGCCGAAGACGTATTGCGGGAAATTTCAACTGTCCGGGACAAAGGCAAAAAGACTCTCCCCGTCGGGGAATCGAACCCCGGTCTTCCGCGTGACAGGCGGAGATACTGTCCACTATACTAACGAGGACTGGAAAAGCACTGCTCGTTTGCAGTCACGCCAGAGTAGTCGCTGGACAAAGGCTGTGTGCCTCTGACTGAGCGGACCATTACTGGCTAAAGTTGCAATGGTCGTCGTTCAATTTCAGTTTTGAGTACCTGTTGAGGAGTTCCTTTCCTGCAATTGCATGCCCTCTTCTTGGTGCACGCGATATGGCAAACAGCATGTGCAAATTGGTCAAAGAAATCAAAAAGGGTTTTGCGAGACTACAGAAGATTGTTAAAAACCAATTTCTAAACAGCCTTTGTTTCTCCCATGAAAAACAGCTGCACTGAAGAAGCAGCCCTAGGATGTCAATTACCACAGCTTCAATCCCCTCTCCACGCTACACTGGCTTAGCATTGGACCGATCAGCCTCCACATATGAGCATGGTCCCCATTAAGCTGAGAAAGTACCTATTGTGCACTAGGATTTTGGAAAGCCCCTTAGAGTCGACCTAGCACGATAATGTGTCGCTTTGTGGTTAGATGCTACCCTCTGAAAGTAATACCCTACGTGGCTAAATTCTGTAGTGTAGTGGATATCACCTTGGCCTAACATGCATAAAGGTCCCTCGTTCGAAATCAGGCAGAAACCCTTTTGCTATCCATTATCATGTGCACAGTCAGTCTGGGTGGATTGCCTTGTAAAAGGGGTTGTCTCAGCTCTAACAATTAGAAAGGCAACACTTTTGGTTTTAGTACTACAAAGTTCGATAAAGATCCTTTCATCCCAAAACCCCTGAGGAGTAAACTTCCACGACCGTGGTATTCTTCTTGCTGGGAAGCTACGCTCTGAAGTAGCTCGTCAAAGTCGCCGATTTCTGTGGTGTAGCGGTTATCAAGTTCGCCTCACACGTGAAAGGTCCCTGGCCTGAAACCAGGCAGAAACACAATTGTTGTTATTTTAAGATGACATTCACACTCAAGCTGTGTCAGTGGGTTGACTAAGTACTTACACATGCTTGCAATGGTCGTCGTTCAATTTCAGTTTTGAGTTACCTGTTGAGGAGTTCCTTTCCTGCAATTGCATGCCCTCTTCTTGGTGCACGCGATATGGCAAACAGCATGTGCAAATTGGTCAAAGAAATTGAAAAGGGTTATGCGAGACTACAGAGAAAATTAAGAACCAATTTCTAAACAGCCTCAGTTTGGACAAAGCCACCACATACTATTAATCGAAATAGAGACTTTCTCCAATGAAAAATAGCTGCACTTGCAGCAGCAGCCCTAGGATGTCAATTACAACAGGCGGAGATCCTGTCCACTATACTAACGAGGACTGGAACAGCACTGGGCCCGGCCATGCCCCTGGTGTAGTTACGCTGTTCTGATGCCATTACTTTTAATCGCTCAAGGTTGGACAAAAATGCATCACTTGTCAAATTACGCCCCTACGTTCTCCGGCAATCTGCATTTGAAAAGGAACGTTACCTACGGGCCTGAATGTGAAAGCCTGCTTTTGCCTACGCTCTGAAGTAGCTCGTCAAAGTCGCCGGTATCTGTGGTGTAGCGGTTATCAAGTTTGCCTCACACGTGAAAGGTCCCTGGCCTGAAATCAGGCAGAAACACAATTGTTGTTATTTTAAGATGACATTTACACTCAAGCTGTGTCAGTGGGTTGACTAAGTTCTTACACATGCTTGCTCAGTAAAACAACCTGAAATCACAGAATGGCACACATAGAGACTACCTTCCAAACCGTCTTAAGTACAAAAACAAAAGGTTAGGGGACTCTTGGCATCGTACGCAAGACAGAGGTGGTGTAATGCCGAAGCCCGGGATCGAACCAGGGACCTTTAGATCTTCAGTCTAACGCTCTCCCAACTGAGCTATTTTGGCACAACACCCGATGACTTCTTCTGGCCATCATTTGGAAATGCAAGCCTCGTCAACCAAGGCGAAGACGTATTGCGGGAAATTTCAACTGTCCGGGACAAAGGCAAAAAGACTCTCCCCGTCGGGGAATCGAACCCCGGTCTTCCGCGTGACAGGCGGAGATACTGTCCACTATACTAACGAGGACTGGAAAAGCACTGCTCGTTTGCAGTCACGCCAGAGTAGTCGCTGGACAAAGGCTGTGTGCCTCTGACTGAGCGGACCATTACTGGCTAAAGTTGCAATGGTCGTCGTTCAATTTCAGTTTTGAGTACCTGTTGAGGAGTTCCTTTCCTGCAATTGCATGCCCTCTTCTTGGTGCACGCGATATGGCAAACAGCATGTGCAAATTGGTAAAAGAAATCGAAAAGGGTTATGCGAGACTACAGAAGAAAGTTAAGAACCAATTTCTAAACAGCCTCAGTTTGGACAAAGCCACCACATACTATTAATCGAAATAGAGACTTTCTCCCATGAAAAATAGCTGCACTTGCAGCAGCAGCCCTAGGATGTCAATTACAACAGGCGGAGATACTGTCCACTATACTAACGAGGACTGGAACAGCACTGCCCCCGGCCATGCCCCTGGTGTAGTTACGCCGTTCTGATGCCATTACTTTTACTCGCTCAAGGTTGGACAAAAATGAATCAATTGTCAAATTACGCTCCTACGTTCTCCGTCAATCTGCATTTGAAAAGGAACGTTACCTACGGGCCTGAATGTGAAAACCTGCTTTTGCCTGTTAGATCTTTTGCAGTCACTCCAGAGTAGTCGCCGAAAAAAGGCTGTGTCTTTGACAGAGCGGACGATTACTGGTTAAAGTTGCAATGGTCGTTATTCAATTTCAGTTTTGAGTATCTGTTGACTACAATTGCGCGCCCTCTTCTTGTTGGACGCGATATGGCAAACAGCATGTGCAAATTGGTCAAAGAAATCAAAAAGGGTTTTGCGAGACTACAGAAGATTGTTAAGAACCAATTTCTAAACAGCCTTTGTTTCTCCCATGAAAAACAGCTGCACTGAAGAAGCAGCCCTAGGATGTCAATTACCACAGCTTCAATCCCCTCTCCACGCTACACTGGCTTAGCATTGGACCGATCAGCCTCCACATATGAGCATGGTCCCCATTAAGCTGAGAAAGTACCTATTGTGCACTAGGATTTTGGAAAGCCCCTTAGAGTCGACCTTGCACGATAATGTGTCGCTTTGTGGTTAGATGCTACCCTCTGAAAGTAATACCCTACGTGGCTAAATTCTGTAGTGTAGTGGATATCACCTTGGCCTAACATGCATAAAGGTCCCTCGTTCGAAATCAGGCAGAAACCCTTTTGCTATCCATTATCATGTGCACAGTCAGTCTGGGTGGATTGCCTTGTAAAAGGGGTTGTCTCAGCTCTAACAATTAGAAAGGCAACACTTTTGGTTTTAGTACTACAAAGTTCGATAAAGATCCTTTCATCCCAAAACCCCTGAGGAGTAAACTTCCACGACCGTGGTATTCTTCTTGCTGGGAAGCTACGCTCTGAAGTAGCTCGTCAAAGTCGCCGATTTCTGTGGTGTAGCGGTTATCAAGTTCGCCTCACACGTGAAAGGTCCCTGGCCTGAAACCAGGCAGAAACACAATTGTTGTTATTTTAAGATGACATTCACACTCAAGCTGTGTCAGTGGGTTGACTAAGTACTTACACATGCTTGCAATGGTCGTCGTTCAATTTCAGTTTTGAGTTACCTGTTGAGGAGTTCCTTTCCTGCAATTGCATGCCCTCTTCTTGGTGCACGCGATATGGCAAACAGGATGTGCAAATTGGTCAAAGAAATCGAAAAGGGCAAGCAGCAAGTGCAAATTGGTCAAAGAAATCGAAAAGGGTTATGCGAGACTACAGAAGAAAGTTAAGAACCAATTTCTAAACAGCCTCAGTTTGGACAAAGCCACCACATACTATTAATGGAAATAGAGACTTTCTCCCATGAAAAATAGCTGCACTTGCAGCAGCAGCCCTAGGATGTCAATTACAACAGGCGGAGATACTGTCCACTATACTAACGAGGACTGGAACAGCACTGCCCCCGGCCATGCCCCTGGTGTAGTTACGCCGTTCTGATGCCATTACTTTTACTCGCTCAAGGTTGGACAAAAATGAATCAATTGTCAAATTACGCTCCTACGTTCTCCGTCAATCTGCATTTGAAAAGGAACGTTACCTACGGGCCTGAATGTGAAAACCTGCTTTTGCCTGTTAGATCTTTTGCAGTCACTCCAGAGTAGTCGCCGAAAAAAGGCTGTGTCTTTGACAGAGCGGACGATTACTGGTTAAAGTTGCAATGGTCGTTATTCAATTTCAGTTTTGAGTATCTGTTGACTACAATTGCGCGCCCTCTTCTTGTTGGACGCGATATGGCAAACAGCATGTGCAAATTGGTCAAAGAAATCAAAAAGGGTTTTGCGAGACTACAGAAGATTGTTAAGAACCAATTTCTAAACAGCCTTTGTTTCTCCCATGAAAAACAGCTGCACTGAAGAAGCAGCCCTAGGATGTCAATTACCACAGCTTCAATCCCCTCTCCACGCTACACTGGCTTAGCATTGGACCGATCAGCCTCCACATATGAGCATGGTCCCCATTAAGCTGAGAAAGTACCTATTGTGCACTAGGATTTTGGAAAGCCCCTTAGAGTGGACCTTGCACGATAATGTGTCGCTTTGTGGTTAGATGCTACCCTCTGAAAGTAATACCCTACGTGGCTAAATTCTGTAGTGTAGTGGATATCACCTTGGCCTAACATGCATAAAGGTCCCTCGTTCGAAATCAGGCAGAAACCCTTTTGCTATCCATTATCATGTGCACAGTCAGTCTGGGTGGATTGCCTTGTAAAAGGGGTTGTCTCAGCTCTAACAATTAGAAAGGCAACACTTTTGGTTTTAGTACTACAAAGTTCGATAAAGATCCTTTCATCCCAAAACCCCTGAGGAGTAAACTTCCACGACCGTGGTATTCTTCTTGCTGGGAAGCTACGCTCTGAAGTAGCTCGTCAAAGTCGCCGATTTCTGTGGTGTAGCGGTTATCAAGTTCGCCTCACACGTGAAAGGTCCCTGGCCTGAAACCAGGCAGAAACACAATTGTTTTTATTTTAAGATGACATTCACACTCAAGCTGTGTCAGTGGGTTGACTAAGTACTTACACATGCTTGCAATGGTCGTCGTTCAATTTCAGTTTTGAGTTACCTGTTGAGGAGTTCCTTTCCTGCAATTGCATGCCCTCTTCTTGGTGCACGCGATATGGCAAACAGCATGTGCAAATTGGTCAAAGAAATTGAAAAGGGTTATGCGAGACTACAGAGAAAATTAAGAACCAATTTCTAAACAGCCTCAGTTTGGACAAAGCCACCACATACTATTAATCGAAATAGAGACTTTCTCCAATGAAAAATAGCTGCACTTGCAGCAGCAGCCCTAGGATGTCAATTACAACAGGCGGAGATCCTGTCCACTATACTAACAAGGACTGGAACAGCACTGGGCCCGGCCATGCCCCTGGTGTAGTTACGCTGTTCTGATGCCATTACTTTTAATCGCTCAAGGTTGGACAAAAATGCATCACTTGTCAAATTACGCCCCTACGTTCTCCGGCAATCTGCATTTGAAAAGGAACGTTACCTACGGGCCTGAATGTGAAAGCCTGCTTTTGCCTACGCTCTGAAGTAGCTCGTCAAAGTCGCCGGTATCTGTGGTGTAGCGGTTATCAAGTTTGCCTCACACGTGAAAGGTCCCTGGCCTGAAATCAGGCAGAAACACAATTGATGTTATTTTAAGATGACATTTACACTCAAGCTGTGTCAGTGGGTTGACTAAGTTCTTACACATGCTTGCTCCGTAAAACAACCTGAAATCACAGAATGGCACACATAGAGACTACCTTCCAAACCGTCTTAAGTACAAAAACAAAAGGTTAGGGGACTCTTGGCATCGTACGCAAGACAGAGGTGGTGTAATGCCAAAGCCCGGGATCGAACCAGGGACCTTTAGATCTTCAGTCTATCGCTCTCCCAACTGAGCTACTTTGGCACAACACCCGATGACTTCTTCTGGCCATCATTTGGAAATGCAAGCCTCCTCAACCAAGCCGAAGACTTATTGCGGGAAATTTCAACTGTCCGGGACAAAGGCAAAAAGACTCTCCCCGTCGGGGAATCGAACCCCGGTCTTCCGCGTGACAAGCGGAGATACTGTCCACTATACTAACGAGGACTGGAAAAGCACTGCTCGTTTGCAGTCACGCCAGAGTAGTCGCTGGACAAAGGCTGTGTGCCTTTGACTGAGCGGACCATTACTGGCTAAAGTTGCAATGGTCGTCGTTCAATTTCAGTTTTGAGTACCTGTTGAGGAGTTCCTTTCCTGCAATTGCATGCCCTCTTCTTGGTGCACGCGATATGGCAAACAGCATGTGCAAATTGGTCAAAGAAATCGAAAAGGGCAAGCAGCAAGTGCAAATTGGTCAAAGAAATCGGAAAGGGTTATGCGAGACTACAGAAGAAAGTTAAGAACCAATTTCTAAACAGCCTCAGTTTGGACAAAGCCACCACATACTATTAATCGAAATAGAGACTTTCTCCCATGAAAAATAGCTGCACTTGCAGCAGCAGCCCTAGGATGTCAATTACAACAGGCGGAGATACTGTCCACTATACTAACGAGGACTGGAACAGCACTGCCCCCGGCCATGCCCCTGGTGTAGTTACGCCGTTCTGATGCCATTACTTTTACTCGCTCAAGGTTGGACAAAAATGAATCAATTGTCCAATTACGCTCCTACGTTCTCCGTCAATCTGCATTTGAAAAGGAACGTTACCTACGGGCCTGAATGTGAAAACTTGCTTTTGCCTGTTAGATCTTTTGCAGTCACTCCAGAGTAGTCGCCGAAAAAAGGCTGTGTCTTTGACAGAGCGGACGATTACTGGCTAAAGTTGCAATGGTCGTTATTCAATTTCAGTTTTGAGTATCTGTTGACTACAATTGCGCGCCCTCTTCTTGTTGGACGCAATATGGCAAACAGCATGTGCAAATTGGTCAAAGAAATCAAAAAGGGTTTTGCGAGACTACAGAAGATTGTTAAGAACCAATTTCTAAACAGCCTTTGTTTCTCCCATGAAAAACAGCTGCACTGAAGCAGCACCCCTAGGATGTCAATTACCACAGCTTCAATCCCCTCTCCACGCTACACTGGCTTAGCATTGGACCGATCAGCCTCCACATATGAGCATGGTCCCCATTAAGCTGACAAAGTACCTATTGTGCACTAGGATTTTGGAAAGCCCCTTAGAGTCGACCTTGCACGATAATGTGTCGCTTTGTGGTTAGATGCTACCCTCTGAAAGTAATACCCTACGTGGCTAAATTCTGTAGTGTAGTGGATATCACCTTGGCCTAACATGCATAAAGGTCCCTCGTTCGAAATCAGGCAGAAACCCTTTTGCTATCCATTATCATGTGCACAGTCAGTCTGGGTGGATTGCCTTGTAAAAGGGGTTGTCTCAGCTCTAACAATTAGAAAGGCAACACTTTTGGTTTTAGTACTACAAAGTTCGATAAAGATCCTTTCATCCCAAAACCCCTGAGGAGTAAACTTCCACGACCGTGGTATTCTTCTTGCTGGGAAGCTACGCTCTGAAGTAGCTCGTCAAAGTCGCCGATTTCTGTGGTGTAGCGGTTATCAAGTTCGCCTCACACGTGAAAGGTCCCTGGCCTGAAACCAGGCAGAAACACAATTGTTGTTATTTTAAGATGACATTCACACTCAAGCTGTGTCAGTGGGTTGACTAAGTTCTTACACATGCTTGCAATGGTCGTCGTTCAATTTCAGTTTTGAGTTACCTGTTGAGGAGTTCCTTTCCTGCAATTGCATGCCCTCTTCTTGGTGCACGCGATATGGCAAACAGCATGTGCAAATTGGTCAAAGAAATCGAAAAGGGTTATGCGAGACTACAGAAGAAAGTTAAGAACCAATTTCTAAACAGCCTCAGTTTGGACAAAGCCACCACATACTATTAATCGAAATAGAGACTTTCTCCAATGAAAAATAGCTGCACTTGCAGCAGCAGCCCTAGGATGTCAATTACAACAGGCGGAGATCCTGTCCACTATACTAACGAGGACTGGAACAGCACTGGCCCCGGCCATGCCCCTGGTGTACTTACGCTGTTCTGATGCCATTACTTTTAATCGCTCAAGGTTGGACAAAAATGCATCACTTGTCAAATTACGCCCCTACGTTCTCCGGCAATCTGCATTTGAAAAGGAACATTACCTACGGGCCTGAATGTGAAAGCCTGCTTTTGCCTACGCTCTGAAGTAGCTCGTCAAAGTCGCCGGTATCTGTGGTGTAGCGGTTATCAAGTTCGCCTCGCACGTGAAAGGTCCCTGGCCTGAAATCAGGCAGAAACACAATTGTTGTTATTTTAAGATGACATTTACTCTCAAGCTGTGTCAGTGGGTTGACTAAGTTCTTACACATGCTTGCTCCGTAAAACAACCTGAAATCACAGAATGGCACACATAGAGACTACCTTCCAAACCGTCTTAAGTACAAAAACAAAAGGTTACGGGACTCTTCGCATCGTACGCAAGACAGAGGTGGTGTAATGCCAAAACCCGGGATCAAACCAGGGGACCTTTAGATCTTCAGTCTAACGCTCTCCCAACTGAGCTATTTCGGCACAACAACCGATGACTTCTTTTGGCCATCATTTGCAAATGCAAGCCTCCTCAACCAAGCCGAAGACGTATTGCGGGAAATTTCAACGGTCCGGGACAAAGGCAAAAAGACTCTCCCCGTCAGGGAATCGAACCCGGTCTTCCGCGTGACAGGCGGAGATACTGTCCACTATACTAACGAGGACTGGAAAAGCACTGCTCGTTTGCAGTCACGCCAGAGTAGTCGCTGGACAAAGGCTGTGTGCCTTTGACTGAGCGGACCATTACTGGCTAAAGTTGCAATGGTCGTCGTTCAATTTCAGTTGTGAGTACCTGTTGAGGAGTTCCTTTCCTGCAATTGCATGCCCTCTTCTTGGTGCACGCGATATGGCAAACATGATGTGCAAATTGGTCAAAGAAATCGAAAAGGGCAAGCAGCAAGTGCAAATTGGTCAAAGAAATCGAAAAGGGTTATGCGAGACTACAGAAGAAAGTTAAGAACCAATTTCTAAACAGCCTCAGTTTGGACAAAGCCACCACATACTATTAATGGAAATAGAGACTTTCTCCCATGAAAAATAGCTGCACTTGCAGCAGCAGCCCTAGGATGTCAATTACAACAGGCGGAGATACTGTCCACTATACTAACGAGGACTGGAACAGCACTGCCCCCGGCCATGCCCCTGGTGTAGTTACGCCGTTCTGATGCCATTACTTTTACTCGCTCAAGGTTGGACAAAAATGAATCAATTGTCAAATTACGCTCCTACGTTCTCCGTCAATCTGCATTTGAAAAGGAACGTTACCTACGGGCCTGAATGTGAAAACCTGCTTTTGCCTGTTAGATCTTTTGCAGTCACTCCAGAGTAGTCGCCGAAAAAAGGCTGTGTCTTTGACAGAGCGGACGATTACTGGTTAAAGTTGCAATGGTCGTTATTCAATTTCAGTTTTGAGTATCTGTTGACTACAATTGCGCGCCCTCTTCTTGTTGGACGCGATATGGCAAACAGCATGTGCAAATTGGTCAAAGAAATCAAAAAGGGTTTTGCGAGACTACAGAAGATTGTTAAGAACCAATTTCTAAACAGCCTTTGTTTCTCCCATGAAAAACAGCTGCACTGAAGAAGCAGCCCTAGGATGTCAATTACCACAGCTTCAATCCCCTCTCCACGCTACACTGGCTTAGCATTGGACCGATCAGCCTCCACATATGAGCATGGTCCCCATTAAGCTGAGAAAGTACCTATTGTGCACTAGGATTTTGGAAAGCCCCTTAGAGTCGACCTTGCACGATAATGTGTCGCTTTGTGGTTAGATGCTACCCTCTGAAAGTAATACCCTACGTGGCTAAATTCTGTAGTGTAGTGGATATCACCTTGGCCTAACATGCATAAAGGTCCCTCGTTCGAAATCAGGCAGAAACCCTTTTGCTATCCATTATCATGTGCACAGTCAGTCTGGGTGGATTGCCTTGTAAAAGGGGTTGTCTCAGCTCTAACAATTAGAAAGGCAACACTTTTGGTTTTAGTACTACAAAGTTCGATAAAGATCCTTTCATCCCAAAACCCCTGAGGAGTAAACTTCCACGACCGTGGTATTCTTCTTGCTGGGAAGCTACGCTCTGAAGTAGCTCGTCAAAGTCGCCGATTTCTGTGGTGTAGCGGTTATCAAGTTCGCCTCACACGTGAAAGGTCCCTGGCCTGAAACCAGGCAGAAACACAATTGTTTTTATTTTAAGATGACATTCACACTCAAGCTGTGTCAGTGGGTTGACTAAGTACTTACACATGCTTGCAATGGTCGTCGTTCAATTTCAGTTTTGAGTTACCTGTTGAGGAGTTCCTTTCCTGCAATTGCATGCCCTCTTCTTGGTGCACGCGATATGGCAAACAGCATGTGCAAATTGGTCAAAGAAATTGAAAAGGGTTATGCGAGACTACAGAGAAAATTAAGAACCAATTTCTAAACAGCCTCAGTTTGGACAAAGCCACCACATACTATTAATCGAAATAGAGACTTTCTCCAATGAAAAATAGCTGCACTTGCAGCAGCAGCCCTAGGATGTCAATTACAACAGGCGGAGATCCTGTCCACTATACTAACGAGGACTGGAACAGCACTGGGCCCGGCCATGCCCCTGGTGTAGTTACGCTGTTCTGATGCCATTACTTTTAATCGCTCAAGGTTGGACAAAAATGCATCACTTGTCAAATTACGCCCCTACGTTCTCCGGCAATCTGCATTTGAAAAGGAACGTTACCTACGGGCCTGAATGTGAAAGCCTGCTTTTGCCTACGCTCTGAAGTAGCTCGTCAAAGTCGCCGGTATCTGTGGTGTAGCGGTTATCAAGTTTGCCTCACACGTGAAAGGTCCCTGGCCTGAAATCAGGCAGAAACACAATTGTTGTTATTTTAAGATGACATTTACACTCAAGCTGTGTCAGTGGGTTGACTAAGTTCTTACACATGCTTGCTCCGTAAAACAACCTGAAATCACAGAATGGCACACATAGAGACTACCTTCCAAACCGTCTTAAGTACAAAAACAAAGGGTTAGGGGACTCTTGGCATCGTACGCAAGACAGAGGTGGTGTAATGCCAAAGCCCGGGATCGAACCAGGGACCTTTAGATCTTCAGTCTAACGCTCTCCCAACTGAGCTACTTTGGCACAACACCCGATGACTTCTTCTGGCCATCATTTGGAAATGCAAGCCTCCTCAACCAAGCCGAAGACTTATTGCGGGAAATTTCAACTGTCCGGGACAAAGGCAAAAAGACTCTCCCCGTCGGGGAATCGAACCCCGGTCTTCCGCGTGACAGGCGGAGATACTGTCCACTATACTAACGAGGACTGGAAAAGCACTGCTCGTTTGCAGTCACGCCAGAGTAGTCGCTGGACAAAGGCTGTGTGCCTTTGACTGAGCGGACCATTACTGGCTAAAGTTGCAATGGTCGTCGTTCAATTTCAGTTTTGAGTACCTGTTGAGGAGTTCCTTTCCTGCAATTGCATGCCCTCTTCTTGGTGCACGCGATATGGCAAACAGCATGTGCAAATTGGTCAAAGAAATCGAAAAGGGAAGCAGCAAGTGCAAATTGGTCAAAGAAATCGAAAAGGGTTATGCGAGACTACAGAAGAAAGTTAAGAACCAATTTCTAAACAGCCTCAGTTTGGACAAAGCCACCACATACTATTAATCGAAATAGAGACTTTCTCCCTTGAAAAATAGCTGCACTTGCAGCAGCAGCCCTAGGATGTCAATTACAACAGGCGGAGATACTGTCCACTATACTAACGAGGACTGGAACAGCACTGCCCCCGGCCATGCCCCTGGTGTAGTTACGCCGTTCTGATGCCATTACTTTTACTCGCTCAAGGTTGGACAAAAATGAATCAATTGTCAAATTACGCTCCTACGTTCTCCGTCAATCTGCATTTGAAAAGGAACGTTACCTACGGGCCTGAATGTGAAAACCTGCTTTTGCCTGTTAGATCTTTTGCAGTCACTCCAGAGTAGTCGCCGAAAAAAGGCTGTGTCTTTGACAGAGCGGACGATTACTGGTTAAAGTTGCAATGGTCGTTATTCAATTTCAGTTTTGAGTATCTGTTGACTACAATTGCGCGCCCTCTTCTTGTTGGACGCGATATGGCAAACAGCATGTGCAAATTGGTCAAAGAAATCAAAAAGGGTTTTGCGAGACTACAGAAGATTGTTAAGAACCAATTTCTAAACAGCCTTTGTTTCTCCCATGAAAAACAGCTGCACTGAAGAAGCAGCCCTAGGATGTCAATTACCACAGCTTCAATCCCCTCTCCACGCTACACTGGCTTAGCATTGGACCGATCAGCCTCCACATATGAGCATGGTCCCCATTAAGCTGAGAAAGTACCTATTGTGCACTAGGATTTTGGAAAGCCCCTTAGAGTCGACCTTGCACGATAATGTGTCGCTTTGTGGTTAGATGCTACCCTCTGAAAGTAATACCCTACGTGGCTAAATTCTGTAGTGTAGTGGATATCACCTTGGCCTAACATGCATAAAGGTCCCTCGTTCGAAATCAGGCAGAAACCCTTTTGCTATCCATTATCATGTGCACAGTCAGTCTGGGTGGATTGCCTTGTAAAAGGGGTTGTCTCAGCTCTAACAATTAGAAAGGCAACACTTTTGGTTTTAGTACTACAAAGTTCGATAAAGATCCTTTCATCCCAAAACCCCTGAGGAGTAAACTTCCACGACCGTGGTATTCTTCTTGCTGGGAAGCTACGCTCTGAAGTAGCTCGTCAAAGTCGCCGATTTCTGTGGTGTAGCGGTTATCAAGTTCGCCTCACACGTGAAAGGTCCCTGGCCTGAAACCAGGCAGAAACACAATTGTTGTTATTTTAAGAAGACATTCACACTCAAGCTGTGTCAGTGGGTTGACTAAGTACTTACACATGCTTGCAATGGTCGTCGTTCAATTTCAGTTTTGAGTTACCTGTTGAGGAGTTCCTTTCCTGCAATTGCATGCCCTCCTCTTGGTGCACGCGATATGGCAAACAGCATGTGCAAATTGGTCAAAGAAATTGAAAAGGGTTATGCGAGACTACAGAGAAAATTAAGAACCAATTTCTAAACAGCCTCAGTTTGGACAAAGCCACCACATACTATTAATCGAAATAGAGACTTTCTCCAATGAAAAATAGCTGCACTTGCAGCAGCAGCCCTAGGATGTCAATTACAACAGGCGGAGATCCTGTCCACTATACTAACGAGGACTGGAACAGCACTGGGCCCGGCCATGCCCCTGGTGTAGTTACGCTGTTCTGATGCCATTACTTTTAATCGCTCAAGGTTGGACAAAAATGCATCACTTGTCAAATTACGCCCCTACGTTCTCCGGCAATCTGCATTTGAAAAGGAACGTTACCTACGGGCCTGAATGTGAAAGCCTGCTTTTGCCTACGCTCTGAAGTAGCTCGTCAAAGTCGCCGGTATCTGTGGTGTAGCGGTTATCAAGTTTGCCTCACACGTGAAAGGTCCCTGGCCTGAAATCAGGCAGAAACACAATTGTTGTTATTTTAAGATGACATTTACACTCAAGCTGTGTCAGTGGGTTGACTAAGTTCTTACACATGCTTGCTCCGTAAAACAACCTGAAATCACAGAATGGCACACATAGAGACTACCTTCCAAACCGTCTTAAGTACAAAAACAAAAGGTTAGGGGACTCTTGGCATCGTACGCAAGACAGAGGTGGTGTAATGCCGAAGCCCGGGATCGAACCAGGGACCTTTAGATCTTCAGTCTAACGCTCTCCCAACTGAGCTATTTTGGCACAACACCCGATGACTTCTTCTGGCCATCATTTGGAAATGCAAGCCTCCTCAACCAAGCCGAAGACGTATTGCGGGAAATTTCAACTGACCGGGACAAAGGCAAAAAGACTCTCCCCGTCGGGGAATCGAACCCCGGTCTTCCGCGTGACAAGCGGAGATACTGTCCACTATACTAACGAGGACTGGAAAAGCACTGCTCGTTTGCAGTCACGCCAGAGTAGTCGCTGGACAAAGGCTGTGTGCCTTTGACTGAGCGGACCATTACTGGCTAAAGTTGCAATGGTCGTCGTTCAATTTCAGTTTTGAGTACCTGTTGAGGAGTTCCTTTCCTGCAATTGCATGCCCTCTTCTTGGTGCACGCGATATGGCAAACAGCATGTGCAAATTGGTCAAAGAAATCGAAAAGGGCAAGCAGCAAGTGCAAATTGGTCAAAGAAATCGGAAAGGGTTATGCGAGACTACAGAAGAAAGTTAAGAACCAATTTCTAAACAGCCTCAGTTTGGACAAAGCCACCACATACTATTAATCGAAATAGAGACTTTCTCCCATGAAAAATAGCTGCACTTGCAGCAGCAGCCCTAGGATGTCAATTACAACAGGCGGAGATACTGTCCACTATACTAACGAGGACTGGAACAGCACTGCCCCCGGCCATGCCCCTGGTGTAGTTACGCCGTTCTGATGCCATTACTTTTACTCGCTCAAGGTTGGACAAAAATGAATCAATTGTCCAATTACGCTCCTACGTTCTCCGTCAATCTGCATTTGAAAAGGAACGTTACCTACGGGCCTGAATGTGAAAACTTGCTTTTGCCTGTTAGATCTTTTGCAGTCACTCCAGAGTAGTCGCCGAAAAAAGGCTGTGTCTTTGACAGAGCGGACGATTACTGGCTAAAGTTGCAATGGTCGTTATTCAATTTCAGTTTTGAGTATCTGTTGACTACAATTGCGCGCCCTCTTCTTGTTGGACGCGATATGGCAAACAGCATGTGCAAATTGGTCAAAGAAATCAAAAAGGGTTTTGCGAGACTACAGAAGATTGTTAAGAACCAATTTCTAAACAGCCTTTGTTTCTCCCATGAAAAACAGCTGCACTGAAGCAGCACCCCTAGGATGTCAATTACCACAGCTTCAATCCCCTCTCCACGCTACACTGGCTTAGCATTGGACCGATCAGCCTCCACATATGAGCATGGTCCCCATTAAGCTGACAAAGTACCTATTGTGCACTAGGATTTTGGAAAGCCCCTTAGAGTCGACCTTGCACGATAATGTGTCGCTTTGTGGTTAGATGCTACCCTCTGAAAGTAATACCCTACGTGGCTAAATTCTGTAGTGTAGTGGATATCACCTTGGCCTAACATGCATAAAGGTCCCTCGTTCGAAATCAGGCAGAAACCCTTTTGCTATCCATTATCATGTGCACAGTCAGTCTGGGTGGATTGCCTTGTAAAAGGGGTTGTCTCAGCTCTAACAATTAGAAAGGCAACACTTTTGGTTTTAGTACTACAAAGTTCGATAAAGATCCTTTCATCCCAAAACCCCTGAGGAGTAAACTTCCACGACCGTGGTATTCTTCTTGCTGGGAAGCTACGCTCTGAAGTAGCTCGTCAAAGTCGCCGATTTCTGTGGTGTAGCGGTTATCAAGTTCGCCTCACACGTGAAAGGTCCCTGGCCTGAAACCAGGCAGAAACACAATTGTTGTTATTTTAAGATGACATTCACACTCAAGCTGTGTCAGTGGGTTGACTAATGGTCGTCGTCGTTCAATTTCAGTTTTGAGTTACCTGTTGAGGAGTTCCTTTCCTGCAATTGCATGCCCTCTTCTTGGTGCACGCGATATGGCAAACAGCATGTGCAAATTGGTCAAAGAAATTGAAAAGGGTTATGCGAGACTACAGAGAAAATTAAGAACCAATTTCTAAACAGCCTCAGTTTGGACAAAGCCACCACATACTATTAATCGAAATAGAGACTTTCTCCAATGAAAAATAGCTGCACTTGCAGCAGCAGCCCTAGGATGTCAATTACAACAGGCGGAGATCCTGTCCACTATACTAACGAGGACTGGAACAGCACTGGCCCCGGCCATGCCCCTGGTGTACTTACGCTGTTCTGATGCCATTACTTTTAATCGCTCAAGGTTGGACAAAAATGCATCACTTGTCAAATTACGCCCCTACGTTCTCCGGCAATCTGCATTTGAAAAGGAACGTTACCTACAGGCCTGAATGTGAAAGCCTGCTTTTGCCTACGCTCTGAAGTAGCTCGTCAAAGTCGCCGGTATCTGTGGTGTAGCGGTTATCAAGTTTGCCTCGCACGTGAAAGGTCCCTGGCCTGAAATCAGGCAGAAACACAATTGTTGTTATTTTAAGATGACATTTACACTCAAGCTGTGTCAGTGGGTTGACTAAGTTCTTACACATGCTTGCTCCGTAAAACAACCTGAAATCACAGAATGGCACACATAGAGACTACCTTCCAAACCGTCTTAAGTACAAAAACAAAAGGTTAGGGGACTCTTGGCATCGTACGCAAGACAGAGGTGGTGTAATGCCGAAGCCCGGGATCGAACCAGGGACCTTTAGATCTTCAGTCTAACGCTCTCCCAACTGAGCTATTTTGGCACAACACCCGATGACTTCTTCTGGCCATCATTTGGAAATGCAAGCCTCCTCAACCAAGCCGAAGACGTATTGCGGGAAATTTCAACTGACAGGGACAAAGGCAAAAAGACTCTCCCCGTCGGGGAATCGAACCCCGGTCTTCCGCGTGACAAGCGGAGATACTGTCCACTATACTAACGAGGACTGGAAAAGCACTGCTCGTTTGCAGTCACGCCAGAGTAGTCGCTGGACAAAGGCTGTGTGCCTTTGACTGAGCGGACCATTACTGGCTAAAGTTGCAATGGTCGTCGTTCAATTTCAGTTTTGAGTACCTGTTGAGGAGTTCCTTTCCTGCAATTGCATGCCCTCTTCTTGGTGCACGCGATATGGCAAACAGCATGTGCAAATTGGTCAAAGAAATCGAAAAGGGCAAGCAGCAAGTGCAAATTGGTCAAAGAAATCGAAAAGGGTTATGCGAGACTACAGAAGAAAGTTAAGAACCAATTTCTAAACAGCCTCAGTTTGGACAAAGCCACCACATACTATTAATCGAAATAGAGACTTTCTCCCATGAAAAATAGCTGCACTTGCAGCAGCAGCCCTAGGATGTCAATTACAACAGGCGGAGATACTGTCCACTATACTAACGAGGACTGGAACAGCACTGCCCCCGGCCATGCCCCTGGTGTAGTTACGCCGTTCTGATGCCATTACTTTTACTCGCTCAAGGTTGGACAAAAATGAATCAATTGTCCAATTACGCTCCTACGTTCTCCGTCAATCTGCATTTGAAAAGGAACGTTACCTACGGGCCTGAATGTGAAAACTTGCTTTTGCCTGTTAGATCTTTTGCAGTCACTCCAGAGTAGTCGCCGAAAAAAGGCTGTGTCTTTGACAGAGCGGACGATTACTGGCTAAAGTTGCAATGGTCGTTATTCAATTTCAGTTTTGAGTATCTGTTGACTACAATTGCGCGCCCTCTTCTTGTTGGACGCGATATGGCAAACAGCATGTGCAAATTGGTCAAAGAAATCAAAAAGGGTTTTGCGAGACTACAGAAGATTGTTAAGAACCAATTTCTAAACAGCCTTTGTTTCTCCCATGAAAAACAGCTGCACTGAAGCAGCACCCCTAGGATGTCAATTACCACAGCTTCAATCCCCTCTCCACGCTACACTGGCTTAGCATTGGACCGATCAGCCTCCACATATGAGCATGGTCCCCATTAAGCTGAGAAAGTACCTATTGTGCACTAGGATTTTGGAAAGCCCCTTAGAGTCGACCTTGCACGATAATGTGTCGCTTTGTGGTTAGATGCTACCCTCTGAAAGTAATACCCTACGTGGCTAAATTCTGTAGTGTAGTGGATATCACCTTGGCCTAACATGCATAAAGGTCCCTCGTTCGAAATCAGGCAGAAACCCTTTTGCTATCCATTATCATGTGCACAGTCAGTCTGGGTGGATTGCCTTGTAAAAGGGGTTGTCTCAGCTCTAACAATTAGAAAGGCAACACTTTTGGTTTTAGTACTACAAAGTTCGATAAAGATCCTTTCATCCCAAAACCCCTGAGGAGTAAACTTCCACGACCGTGGTATTCTTCTTGCTGGGAAGCTACGCTCTGAAGTAGCTCGTCAAAGTCGCCGATTTCTGTGGTGTAGCGGTTATCAAGTTCGCCTCACACGTGAAAGGTCCCTGGCCTGAAACCAGGCAGAAACACAATTGTTGTTATTTTAAGATGACATTCACACTCAAGCTGTGTCAGTGGGTTGACTAAGTTCTTACACATGCTTGCAATGGTCGTCGTTCAATTTCAGTTTTGAGTTACCTGTTGAGGAGTTCCTTTCCTGCAATTGCATGCCCTCTTCTTGGTGCACGCGATATGGCAAACAGCATGTGCAAATTGGTCAAAGAAATCGAAAAGGGTTATGCGAGACTACAGAAGAAAGTTAAGAACCAATTTCTAAACAGCCTCAGTTTGGACAAAGCCACCACATACTATTAATCGAAATAGAGACTTTCTCCAATGAAAAATAGCTGCACTTGCAGCAGCAGCCCTAGGATGTCAATTACAACAGGCGGAGATCCTGTCCACTATACTAACGAGGACTGGAACAGCACTGGCCCCGGCCATGCCCCTGGTGTACTTACGCTGTTCTGATGCCATTACTTTTAATCGCTCAAGGTTGGACAAAAATGCATCACTTGTCAAATTACGCCCCTACGTTCTCCGGCAATCTGCATTTGAAAAGGAACGTTACCTACGGGCCTGAATGTGAAAGCCTGCTTTTGCCTACGCTCTGAAGTAGCTCGTCAAAGTCGCCGGTATCTGTGGTGTAGCGGTTATCAAGTTCGCCTCGCACGTGAAAGGTCCCTGGCCTGAAATCAGGCAGAAACACAATTGTTGTTATTTTAAGATGACATTTACTCTCAAGCTGTGTCAGTGGGTTGACTAAGTTCTTACACATGCTTGCTCCGTAAAACAACCTGAAATCACAGAATGGCACACATAGAGACTACCTTCCAAACCGTCTTAAGTACAAAAACAAAAGGTTACGGGACTCTTGGCATCGTACGCAAGACAGAGGTGGTGTAATGCCGAAACCCGGGATCAAACCAGGGGACCTTTAGATCTTCAGTCTAACGCTCTCCCAACTGAGCTATTTCGGCACAACAACCGATGACTTCTTTTGGCCATCATTTGCAAATGCAAGCCTCCTCAACCAAGCCGAAGACGTATTGCGGGAAATTTCAACTGTCCGGGACAAAGGCAAAAAGACTCTCCCCGTCAGGGAATCGAACCCCGGTCTTCCGCGTGACAGGCGGAGATACTGTCCACTATACTAACGAGGACTGGAAAAGCACTGCTCGTTTGCAGTCACGCCAGAGTAGTCGCTGGACAAAGGCTGTGTGCCTTTGACTGAGCGGACCATTACTGGCTAAAGTTGCAATGGTCGTCGTTCAATTTCAGTTGTGAGTACCTGTTGAGGAGTTCCTTTCCTGCAATTGCATGCCCTCTTCTTGGTGCACGCGATATGGCAAACAGCATGTGCAAATTGGTCAAAGAAATCGAAAAGGGCAAGCAGCAAGTGCAAATTGGTCAAAGAAATCGAAAAGGATTATGCGAGACTACAGAAGAAAGTTAAGAACCAATTTCTAAACAGCCTCAGTTTGGACAAAGCCACCACATACTATTAATCGAAATAGAGACTTTCTCCCATGAAAAATAGCTGCACTTGCAGTAGCAGCCCTAGGATGTCAATTACAACAGGCGGAGATCCTGTCCACTATACTAACGAGGACTGGAACAGCACTGCCCCCGGCCATGCCCCTGGTGTAGTTACGCCGTTCTGATGCCATTACTTTTAATCGCTCAAGGTTGGACAAAAATGAATCAATTGTCAAATTACGCTCCTACGTTCTCCGTCAATCTGCATTTGAAAAGGAACGTTACCTACGGGCCTGAATGTGAAAACCTGCTTTTGCCTGTTAGATCTTTTGCAGTCACTCCAGAGTAGTCGCCGAAAAAAGGCTGTGTCTTTGACAGAGTGGACGATTACTGGTTAAAGTTGCAATGGTCGTTATTCAATTTCAGTTTTGAGTATCTGTTGACTACAATTGCGCGCCCTCTTCTTGTTGGACGCGATATGGCAAACAGCATGTGCAAATTGGTCAAAGAAATCAAAAAGGGTTTTGCGAGACTACAGAAGATTGTTAAGAACCAATTTCTAAACAGCCTTTGTTTCTCCCATGAAAAACAGCTGCACTGAAGAAGCAGCCCTAGGATGTCAATTACCACAGCTTCAATCCCCTCTCCACGCTACACTGGCTTAGCATTGGACCGATCAGCCTCCACATATGAGCATGGTCCCCATTAAGCTGAGAAAGTACCTATTGTGCACTAGGATTTTGGAAAGCCCCTTAGAGTCGACCTTGCACGATAATGTGTCGCTTTGTGGTTAGATGCTACCCTCTGAAAGTAATACCCTACGTGGCTAAATTCTGTAGTGTAGTGGATATCACCTTGGCCTAACATGCATAAAGGTCCCTCGTTCGAAATCAGGCAGAAACCCTTTTGCTATCCATTATCATGTGCACAGTCAGTCTGGGTGGATTGCCTTGTAAAAGGGGTTGTCTCAGCTCTAACAATTAGAAAGGCAACACTTTTGGTTTTAGTACTACAAAGTTCGATAAAGATCCTTTCAATCCAAAACCCCTGAGGAGTAAACTTCCACGACCGTGGTATTCTTCTTGCTGGGAAGCTACGCTCTGAAGTAGCTCGTCAAAGTCGCCGATTTCTGTGGTGTAGCGGTTATCAAGTTCGCCTCACACGTGAAAGGTCCCTGGCCTGAAACCAGGCAGAAACACAATTGTTGTTATTTTAAGATGACATTCACACTCAAGCTGTGTCAGTGGGTTGACTAAGTTCTTACACATGCTTGCAATGGTCGTCGTTCAATTTCAGTTTTGAGTTAGCTGTTGAGGAGTTCCTTTCCTGCAATTGCATGCCCTCTTCTTGGTGCACGCGATATGGCAAACAGCATGTGCAAATTGGTCAAAGAAATCGAAAAGGGTTATGCGAGACTACAGAAGAAAGTTAAGAACCAATTTCTAAACAGCCTCAGTTTGGACAAAGCCACCACATACTATTAATCGAAATAGAGACTTTCTCCAATGAAAAATAGCTGCACTTGCAGCAGCAGCCCTAGGATGTCAATTACAACAGGCGGAGATCCTGTCCACTATACTAACGAGGACTGGAACAGCACTGGCCCCGGCCATGCCCCTGGTGTACTTACGCTGTTCTGATGCCATTACTTTTAATCGCTCAAGGTTGGACAAAAATGCATCACTTGTCAAATTACGCCCCTACGTTCTCCGGCAATCTGCATTTGAAAAGGAACGTTACCTACGGGCCTGAATGTGAAAGCCTGCTTTTGCCTACGCTCTGAAGTAGCTCGTCAAAGTCGCCGGTATCTGTGGTGTAGCGGTTATCAAGTTCGCCTCACACGTGAAAGGTCCCTGGCCTGAAATCAGGCAGAAACACAGTTGTTGTTATTTTAAGATGACATTTACACTCAAGCTGTGTCAGTGGGTTGACTAAGTTCTTACACATGCTTGCTCCGTAAAACAACCTGAAATCACAGAATGGCACACATAGAGACTACCTTCCAAACCGTCTTAAGTACAAAAACAAAAGGTTAGGGGACTCTTGGCATCGTACGCAAGACAGAAGTGGTGAAACCCGGGATCGAACCAGGGACCTTTAGATCTTCAGTCTAACGCTCTCCCAACTGAGCTATTTCGGCACAACAACCGACGACTTCTTCTGGCCATCATTTGCAAATGCAAGCCTCCTCAACCAAGCCGAAGACATATTGCGGGAAATTTCAACTGTCCGGGACAAAGGCAAAAAGACTCTCCCCGTCGGGGAATCGAACCCCGGTCTTCCGCGTGACAGGCGGAGATACTGTCCACTATACTAACGAGGACTGGAAAAGCACTACTCGTTTGCAGTCACGCCAGAGTAGTCGCTGGACAAAGGCTCCGTGCCTTTGACTGAGCGGACCATTACTGGCTAAAGTTGCAATGGTCGTCGTTCAATTTCAGTTGTGAGTACCTGTTGAGGAGTTCCTTTCCTGCAATTGCATGCCTCTTCTTGGTGCACGCGATATGGCAAACAGCATGTGCAAATTGGTCAAAGAAATCGAAAAGGGCAAGCAGCAAGTGCAAATTGGTCAAAGAAATCGAAAAGGATTATGCGAGACTACAGAAGAAAGTTAAGAACCAATTTCTAAACAGCCTCAGTTTGGACAAAGCCACCACATACTATTAATCGAAATAGAGACTTTCTCCAATGAAAAATAGCTGCACTTGCAGCAGCAGCCCTAGGATGTCAATTACAACAGGCGGAGATCCTGTCCACTATACTAACGAGGACTGGAACAGCACTGGCCCCGGCCATGCCCCTGGTGTACTTACGCCGTTCTGATGCCATTACTTTTAATCGCTCAAGGTTGGACAAAAATGAATCAATTGTCAAATTACGCCCCTACGTTCTCCGTCAATCTGCATTTGAAAAGGAACGTTACCTACGGGCCTGAATGTGAAAACCTGCTTTTGCCTGTTAGATCTTTTGCAGTCACTCCAGAGTAGTCGCCGAAAAAAGGCTGTGTCTTTGACAGAGCGGACGATTACTGGCTAAAGTTGCAATGGTCGTTATTCAATTTCAGTTTTGAGTATCTGTTGACTACAATTGCGCGCCCTCTTCTTGTTGGACGCGATATGGCAAACAGCATGTGCAAATTGGTCAAAGAAATCAAAAAGGGTTTTGCGAGACTACAGAAGATTGTTAAGAACCAATTTCTAAACAGCCTTTGTTTCTCCCATGAAAAACAGCTGCACTGAAGAAGCAGCCCTAGGATGTCAATTACCACAGCTTCAATCCCCTCTCCACGCTACACTGGCTTAGCATTGGACCGATCAGCCTCCACATATGAGCATGGTCCCCATTAAGCTGAGAAAGTACCTATTGTGCACTAGGATTTTGGAAAGCCCCTTAGAGTCGACCTTGCACGATAATGTGTCGCTTTGTGGTTAGATGCTACCCTCTGAAAGTAATACCCTACGTGGCTAAATTCTGTAGTGTAGTGGATATCACCTTGGCCTAACATGCATAAAGGTCCCTCGTTCGAAATCAGGCAGAAACCCTTTTGCTATCCATTATCATGTGCACAGTCAGTCTGGGTGGATTGCCTTGTAAAAGGGGTTGTCTCAGCTCTAACAATTAGAAAGGCAACACTTTTGGTTTTAGTACTACAAAGTTCGATAAAGATCCTTTCATCCCAAAACCCCTGAGGAGTAAACTTCCACGACCGTGGTATTCTTCTTGCTGGGAAGCTACGCTCTGAAGTAGCTCGTCAAAGTCGCCGATTTCTGTGGTGTAGCGGTTATCAAGTTCGCCTCACACGTGAAAGGTCCCTGGCCTGAAACCAGGCAGAAACACGATTGTTGTTATTTTAAGATGACATTCACACTCAAGCTGTGTCAGTGGGTTGACTAAGTTCTTACACATGCTTGCAATGGTCGTCGTTCAATTTCAGTTTTGAGTTACCTGTTGAGGAGTTCCTTTCCTGCAATTGCATGCCCTCTTCTTGGTGCACGCGATATGGCAAACAGCATGTGCAAATTGGTCAAAGAAATTGAAAAGGGTTATGCGAGACTACAGAGAAAATTAAGAACCAATTTCTAAACGGCCTCAGTTTGGACAAAGCCACCACATACTATTAATCGAAATAGAGACTTTCTCCAATGAAAAATAGCTGCACTTGCAGCAGCAGCCCTAGGATGTCAATTACAACAGGCGGAGATCCTGTCCACTATACTAACGAGGACTGGAACAGCACTGGGCCCGGCCATGCCCCTGGTGTAGTTACGCTGTTCTGATGCCATTACTTTTAATCGCTCAAGGTTGGACAAAAATGCATCACTTGTCAAATTACGCCCCTACGTTCTCCGGCAATCTGCATTTGAAAAGGAACGTTACCTACGGGCCTGAATGTGAAAGCCTGCTTTTGCCTACGCTCTGAAGTAGCTCGTCAAAGTCGCCGGTATCTGTGGTGTAGCGGTTATCAAGTTTGCCTCACACGTGAAAGGTCCCTGGCCTGAAATCAGGCAGAAACACAATTGTTGTTATTTTAAGATGACATTTACACTCAAGCTGTGTCAGTGGGTTGACTAAGTTCTTACACATGCTTGCTCCGTAAAACAACCTGAAATCACAGAATGGCACACATAGAGACTACCTTCCAAACCGTCTTAAGTACAAAAACAAAAGGTTAGGGGACTCTTGGCATCGTACGCAAGACAGAGGTGATGTAATGCCGAAGCCCGGGATCGAACCAGGGACCTTTAGATCTTCAGTCTAACGCTCTCCCAACTGAGCTATTTTGGCACAACACCCGATGACTTCTTCTGGCCATCATTTGGAAATGCAAGCCTCCTCAACCAAGGCGAAGACGTATTGCGGGAAATTTCAACTGTCCGGGACAAAGGCAAAAAGACTCTCCCCGTCGGGGAATCGAACACCGGTCTTCCGCTTGACAGGCGGAGATACTGTCCACTATACTAACGAGGACTGGAAAAGCACTGCTCGTTTGCAGTCACGCCAGAGTAGTCGCTGGACAAAGGCTGTGTGCCTCTGACTGAGCGGACCATTACTGGCTAAAGTTGCAATGGTCGTCGTTCAATTTCAGTTTTGAGTACCTGTTGAGGAGT
>NW_027125376.1:0-48592 GCF_033026475.1 Channa argus
GAGTCTAGTTTGGGAGACACATCATCAGTAGTGTACCTCAGGATCATCGGGTGTTTCGGCCATTACCACTAGACACCCTCACCCGAGGGCGGCCCCGCTGGGGTTGATCAAGTCCCAGGGTGTGTCTCATAGTCAATTAGTTGTTAGTTTAGATCAAGTAACGTTGGTTTGTGTCTGTGATTTGACCTTTGACCTTTTAGCTTTATGCCTCAAATTCAATATTATCCAATTGATGGTTTGCTTCTAGTTATTGTAGTTAGTTTAGATTAAGTAACTATGTTATTAATCTGGGATGTTGACCTTTGACCTTTTAGCTTTAGGCATCCAATTAAAGTTATTCAATTTAAATTCGATATCATCAAATTGAAAGTTTGCTTCTAGTTATTGTATTTACCGGCGCATCCTCGGGCTAGTCATCTAAGCTGGACTAGGGGATGGAGGATTTAATAGGTTCAACAGTTCTTAAAGAGAAGCATTCAGAAGATTAATTTTGTCCAGAAAATCTGACCTGAAGGTTGCTGAAGCTGTGGATCGTTGCATTCCGTGTGTTGTCCAAGTGGAGGGTGGCTCTCTTGCTCCTTGTTCAGGTTTTCAGATTGGTTGTTGGCACCGTTAGGTTACTCCAATCTGCCTAGGCAAGGTCGAGAAGATAGGTCTCTTCTTCCTCCTCCTGTTCTTCTTCTTTCAGTGAAATGGAGGTGGAGTAAACATCCAGGGAGCTCCAGGACCAGCCGCAGCGAACTGCTGCCTTCCCGGCTCAACCTCAATGCTCACCCACCCCCTCCCAGGGCACCCCCGAGGGAGGACCAGGACCAGCCGCAGCGAGCTGCTGCCTTCCCAGGTCTCTCAAGGGAATAATGGGGTATTCCCTGTGCCCATTCTGCTGATTCTAGGGGAAGAGGGGGGCACCCAGGGGGACCAGGACCAGCCGCAGCGAGCTGCTGCCTTCCAGCCCCCTGTGTAAACAACCCCATCCCCAGCCCAGAGTGTTTCCCCCAGAGGACTACCAGGATCGGCAGTGGCTGCCTTTCCCTCGTCCCCTAGAGGAAGGAAGCCCCAGTGAACCTCAGGCCGGTTGTTAACACCGCAAGGTTACCCCAGCCCTTGGTAAACGAGGCCTCCCATACACCCATTCTAACAGCGCAGCCTATGGTAACCACCCAGAGGAGTATTCCTGGTGGTGGAGCGTACCTCCAGCTAATCTGGAAGCCCCCACGACTTCGACCAGGCTCCCCTCTACACTAAACGCCTGTCTGCCTACCCAAAGTTAGGCTACCAAAAGGGAAATAAAGGGAAATTTAACAGAGTCTTCTCACCAGTCCAGGAGTTGAAGCTGGGAGTAGGGATGATGCTGGAGGTTGTTGAAGCTCCTTGCAGTCCCATTTAGCCCGCTGAGGACCAGTGTGGAGATGATTTCCCAAGGCGTTTGGTGGGGTAGTCTGTTTTCCTGGTCACCATTCTTGCTTATGTTGTCAATTCACGATCTTTTTAGGTTGTTTTTTCAGGGGTGAAAGTGGTATCAATAGAAAGAGGAGGTTGAGACAAGTCATTTGATACCAATATTATGGGTATTGGACTTGGGGAACTTTGTAAAAAAGGTGAAATTTTGGAAATATGTAAATAAGGGGGCGTTACCCGCGTCTTAGCGGAGATTTTCCACTTCCTGTTTCTTTTTCCATTTCCAGTGGTTGGAGGTCACAGAGGGGAAGAAAATCCATCCAGGCATGGTATTGTGGTTGGGGGCGAGTCCCTCACCATAGTTGTAACTTAGTGTATAAGTTAATGAGCTAGCTTAAAGTTAGTATCCTTGTTAGGTTTTAAGTGTTATAATTTGGAGATTTATTTCCTTACTAGTCTTATGGTTAATGGGCATGAGTAAACATTTCTCACTTTTTGAAGATTCTTCTTTGTTGAAATTCATTTTTTCTAAAAAATTGTAGCGACTGTTGTAGAGGAGAAAAAAAAAAAAAAAAAAAAAAAAAAAATGGAGTAGGGAGAAACAAGGGGTGGGGTCGAACAGGAAAAGGAATTGGGAGGTACGAATATACCAAGAACCAAAACCCCGCCGGGATAGGCGTGTCCTGTCTCCCCCCTCCCTCATCACTCCCATGTGGGAGGTCGAAGGAGAGTAGGACAGAGAAAGGAAGCAGAGGTACGAATATACCTGAGACCGCAACCCCGCCGGGATAGGCGTGCTCTGAAACCCACCTCCCTCTCCCATCCCGAGGGGGAAGAGGGAGGTTGGCAGTGCAGGGTGGAAGACCAGGTAGCACTTAGTTTTCAAGGGAACCGGTTGTCCGAGGGCACAGGCGGGGTTAGGTGAAATGAATTTATCTCGATGACTCTCCCCGCTTCGTCCGTCGACTGGGCGGTTTGGAGTAGAGAGTCAAAGGCATGGCACGGGCCGACGCTTGTCACTCTGGTTCCCTGATACTGTGTGCTGTCTTCCTAATGAGAAGATGACATTGTGTCCTTGATTTTTGGTCGATTTTTTGATGTGTTTTTTGTGGGAGTGGTCAAGTCTCCGATGCAGTTTTTGATGAAGTTTCACTGGTTCCCAAGTCGATGTTTGCAGGCTGGTCAGTAACGGGGGTTTGAAGAGCAGTTGTCCAATCGTTGATGAGACTCTCCAGATTTAAGACAGCCCCCAGGAGACCCTGAGACAGCTGTATGGAGAGACACTTACCTTTGAGTTGAGTAGATTTTTGGGGGGATTTTTTGTGTTGAAGCTAAGTTTAAAGACAGCCCCCAGGAGGCCCTGAGACAGCTGTGTTGTTTTGGAGTCAGATAGACTTTGAGTTGAATAGTTTTTTTGGGTTGAGATTAACATTAAAGACAGCCCCCAGGAGGCCCTGAGACAGCTGTGCTGTTTTTTTAGTCAACTACATTAGCTTGTGTTGAAATCAACATTAAGCACAGCCCCCAGGAGGCCCTGAGACAGCCATGCTGTTTTGGAGTCAAATAGACTTGGAGTTGACTACATTAACTTGTGCTGGCATTAACATTATACACAGCCCCCAGGAGGCCCTGAGACAGCTGTGTTGTTTTGGAATCATATAGACTTTGAGTTGAATCATTTTCTTGTTTTGAGACTGGCATAAAAGACGGTATAGAGGAGGTCCTGAGACAGTCGTGTGTTGAGCCGGTAGACGTTCGGATGCCTCTGATGGGAGGAGGATTGTCCGTCCAGTGTTTCTGTCAGCGCCGAGTGTGTTCCAACTGGTTGGGATTAGGCGTGAAGACGGAGTGGTTAGGGTTAGGGGACGATTAGGGTCAGCGACATCAGGGCTAGTTGGGGCTTAGGCAACGGTTTCAGAGTCTTTAGGGTTAGGCATTGGTTTCGAGTGGTTAGGTTTAGGAAACAATTAGGGTTGGCGGCATCAGAGCTAACTGGAGTTTAAGCATTAGTTCCAGAGTCTGGTTAGGGTTAGGCACTAGTTTCGACTGGTTAGGGTTAGGGGTTAGGGTTAGGGTTAGAGACATCAGGGCTAATTGGAGCAATAGTTCGAGAGTCTGGTTAGGATTAGGCAATAGTTTCGAATGGTTAGGGTTAGGAAAATATACTGGTTGGGGCTAATGTAGTTTAGAGTAGGCAGCCATTTTAGGAGGGAGTCTAGTTTGGGAGACACATCATCAGTAGTGTACCTCAGGATCATCGGGTGTTTCGGCCATTACCACTAGACACCCTCACCCGAGGGCGGCCCCGCTGGGGTTGATCAAGTCCCAGGGTGTGTCTCATAGTCAATTAGTTGTTAGTTTAGATCAAGTAACGTTGGTTTGTGTCTGTGATTTGACCTTTGACCTTTTAGCTTTATGCCTCAAATTCAATATTGACGGTTTGCTTCTAGTTATTGTAGTTAGTTTAGATTAAGTAACTATGTTATTAATCTGGGATGTTGACCTTTGACCTTTTAGCTTTAGGCATCCAATTAAAGTTATTCAATTTAAATTCGATATCATCATCAAATTGAAAGTTTGCTTCTAGTTATTGTATTTACTGGCGCATCCTCGGCCTAGTCATCTAAGCTGGACTAGGGGATGGAGGATTTTGGGAAGAGGGAGGTTGGCAGTGCAGGGTGGAAGACCAGGTAGCACTTAGTTTTCAAGGGAACCGGTTGTCCGAGGGCACAGGCGGGGTTAGGTGAAATGAATTTATCTCGATGACTCTCCCCGCTTCGTCCGTCGACTGGGCGGTTTGGAGTAGAGAGTCAAAGGCATGGCACGGGCCGACGCTTGTCACTCTGGTTCCCTGATACTGTGTGCTGTCTTCCTAATGAGAAGATGACATTGTGTCCTTGATTTTTGGTCGATTTTTTGATGTGTTTTTTGTGGGAGTGGTCAAGTCTCCGATGCAGTTTTTGATGAAGTTTCACTGGTTCCCAAGTCGATGTTTGCAGGCTGGTCAGTAACGGGGGTTTGAAGAGCAGTTGTCCAATCGTTGATGAGACTCTCCAGATTTAAGACAGCCCCCAGGAGACCCTGAGACAGCTGTATGGAGAGACACTTACCTTTGAGTTGAGTAGATTTTTGGGGGGATTTTTTGTGTTGAAGCTAAGTTTAAAGACAGCCCCCAGGAGGCCCTGAGACAGCTGTGTTGTTTTGGAGTCAGATAGACTTTGAGTTGAATAGTTTTTTTGGGTTGAGATTAACATTAAAGACAGCCCCCAGGAGGCCCTGAGACAGCTGTGCTGTTTTTTTAGTCAACTACATTAGCTTGTGTTGAAATCAACATTAAGCACAGCCCCCAGGAGGCCCTGAGACAGCCATGCTGTTTTGGAGTCAAATAGACTTGGAGTTGACTACATTAACTTGTGCTGGCATTAACATTATACACAGCCCCCAGGAGGCCCTGAGACAGCTGTGTTGTTTTGGAATCATATAGACTTTGAGTTGAATCATTTTCTTGTTTTGAGACTGGCATAAAAGACGGTATAGAGGAGGTCCTGAGACAGTCGTGTGTTGAGCCGGTAGACGTTCGGATGCCTCTGATGGGAGGAGGATTGTCCGTCCAGTGTTTCTGTCAGCGCCGAGTGTGTTCCAACTGGTTGGGATTAGGCGTGAAGACGGAGTGGTTAGGGTTAGGGGACGATTAGGGTCAGCGACATCAGGGCTAGTTGGGGCTTAGGCAACGGTTTCAGAGTCTTTAGGGTTAGGCATTGGTTTCGAGTGGTTAGGTTTAGGAAACAATTAGGGTTGGCGGCATCAGAGCTAACTGGAGTTTAAGCATTAGTTCCAGAGTCTGGTTAGGGTTAGGCACTAGTTTCGACTGGTTAGGGTTAGGGGTTAGGGTTAGGGTTAGAGACATCAGGGCTAATTGGAGCAATAGTTCGAGAGTCTGGTTAGGATTAGGCAATAGTTTCGACTGGTTAGGGTTAGGAAAATATACTGGTTGGGGCTAATGTAGTTTAGAGTAGGCAGCCATTTTAGGAGGGAGTCTAGTTTGGGAGACACATCATCAGTAGTGTACCTCAGGATCATCGGGTGTTTCGGCCATTACCACTAGACACCCTCACCCGAGGGCGGCCCCGCTGGGGTTGATCAAGTCCCAGGGTGTGTCTCATAGTCAATTAGTTGTTAGTTTAGATCAAGTAACGTTGGTTTGTGTCTGTGATTTGACCTTTGACCTTTTAGCTTTATGCCTCAAATTCAATATTGACGGTTTGCTTCTAGTTATTGTAGTTAGTTTAGATTAAGTAACTATGTTATTAATCTGGGATGTTGACCTTTGACCTTTTAGCTTTAGGCATCCAATTAAAGTTATTCAATTTAAATTCGATATCATCATCAAATTGAAAGTTTGCTTCTAGTTATTGTATTTACTGGCGCATCCTCGGCCTAGTCATCTAAGCTGGACTAGGGGATGGAGGATTTTGGGAAGAGGGAGGTTGGCAGTGCAGGGTGGAAGACCAGGTAGCACTTAGTTTTCAAGGGAACCGGTTGTCCGAGGGCACAGGCGGGGTTAGGTGAAATGAATTTATCTCGATGACTCTCCCCGCTTCGTCCGTCGACTGGGCGGTTTGGAGTAGAGAGTCAAAGGCATGGCACGGGCCGACGCTTGTCACTCTGGTTCCCTGATACTGTGTGCTGTCTTCCTAATGAGAAGATGACATTGTGTCCTTGATTTTTGGTCGATTTTTTGATGTGTTTTTTGTGGGAGTGGTCAAGTCTCCGATGCAGTTTTTGATGAAGTTTCACTGGTTCCCAAGTCGATGTTTGCAGGCTGGTCAGTAACGGGGGTTTGAAGAGCAGTTGTCCAATCGTTGATGAGACTCTCCAGATTTAAGACAGCCCCCAGGAGACCCTGAGACAGCTGTATGGAGAGACACTTACCTTTGAGTTGAGTAGATTTTTGGGGGGATTTTTTGTGTTGAAGCTAAGTTTAAAGACAGCCCCCAGGAGGCCCTGAGACAGCTGTGTTGTTTTGGAGTCAGATAGACTTTGAGTTGAATAGTTTTTTTGGGTTGAGATTAACATTAAAGACAGCCCCCAGGAGGCCCTGAGACAGCTGTGCTGTTTTTTTAGTCAACTACATTAGCTTGTGTTGAAATCAACATTAAGCACAGCCCCCAGGAGGCCCTGAGACAGCCATGCTGTTTTGGAGTCAAATAGACTTGGAGTTGACTACATTAACTTGTGCTGGCATTAACATTATACACAGCCCCCAGGAGGCCCTGAGACAGCTGTGTTGTTTTGGAATCATATAGACTTTGAGTTGAATCATTTTCTTGTTTTGAGACTGGCATAAAAGACGGTATAGAGGAGGTCCTGAGACAGTCGTGTGTTGAGCCGGTAGACGTTCGGATGCCTCTGATGGGAGGAGGATTGTCCGTCCAGTGTTTCTGTCAGCGCCGAGTGTGTTCCAACTGGTTGGGATTAGGCGTGAAGACGGAGTGGTTAGGGTTAGGGGACGATTAGGGTCAGCGACATCAGGGCTAGTTGGGGCTTAGGCAACGGTTTCAGAGTCTTTAGGGTTAGGCATTGGTTTCGAGTGGTTAGGTTTAGGAAACAATTAGGGTTGGCGGCATCAGAGCTAACTGGAGTTTAAGCATTAGTTCCAGAGTCTGGTTAGGGTTAGGCACTAGTTTCGACTGGTTAGGGTTAGGGGTTAGGGTTAGGGTTAGAGACATCAGGGCTAATTGGAGCAATAGTTCGAGAGTCTGGTTAGGATTAGGCAATAGTTTCGACTGGTTAGGGTTAGGAAAATATACTGGTTGGGGCTAATGTAGTTTAGAGTAGGCAGCCATTTTAGGAGGGAGTCTAGTTTGGGAGACACATCATCAGTAGTGTACCTCAGGATCATCGGGTGTTTCGGCCATTACCACTAGACACCCTCACCCGAGGGCGGCCCCGCTGGGGTTGATCAAGTCCCAGGGTGTGTCTCATAGTCAATTAGTTGTTAGTTTAGATCAAGTAACGTTGGTTTGTGTCTGTGATTTGACCTTTGACCTTTTAGCTTTATGCCTCAAATTCAATATTGACGGTTTGCTTCTAGTTATTGTAGTTAGTTTAGATTAAGTAACTATGTTATTAATCTGGGATGTTGACCTTTGACCTTTTAGCTTTAGGCATCCAATTAAAGTTATTCAATTTAAATTCGATATCATCATCAAATTGAAAGTTTGCTTCTAGTTATTGTATTTACTGGCGCATCCTCGGCCTAGTCATCTAAGCTGGACTAGGGGATGGAGGATTTATATTATTAGAGGATTTATATTATTATATATTAATATATATTATATATATATTATTTATAATTTGGAGATTTATTTCCTTACTAGTCTTATGGTTAATGGGGATGAGTAAACATTTCTCACTTTTTGAAGATATTTCTTTGTTGAAATTCATTTTTTCTAAAAAATTGTAGCAACTGTTGTAGAGGAGAAAAAAAATGGAGTAGGGAGAAACAAGGGGTGGGGTCGAACAGGAAAAGGAATTGGGAGGTACGAATATACCAAGAACCAAAACCCCGCCGGGATAGGCGTGTCCTGTCTCCCCCCCTCCCTCATCACTCCCATGTGGGAGGTCGAAGGAGAGTAGGACAGAGAAAGGAAGCAGAGGTACGAATATACCTGAGACCGCAACCCCGCCGGGATAGGCGTGCTCTGAAACCCACCTCCCTCTCCCATCCCGAGGGGGAAGAGGGAGGTTGGCAGTGCAGGGTGGAAGACCAGGTAGCACTTAGTTTTCAAGGGAACCGGTTGTCCGAGGGCACAGGCGGGGTTAGGTGAAATGAATTTATCTCGATGACTCTCCCCGCTTCGTCCGTCGACTGGGCGGTTTGGAGTAGAGAGTCAAAGGCATGGCACGGGCCGACGCTTGTCACTCTGGTTCCCTGATACTGTGTGCTGTCTTCCTAATGAGAAGATGACATTGTGTCCTTGATTTTTGGTCGATTTTTTGATGTGTTTTTTGTGGGAGTGGTCAAGTCTCCGATGCAGTTTTTGATGAAGTTTCACTGGTTCCCAAGTCGATGTTTGCAGGCTGGTCAGTAACGGGGGTTTGAAGAGCAGTTGTCCAATCGTTGATGAGACTCTCCAGATTTAAGACAGCCCCCAGGAGACCCTGAGACAGCTGTATGGAGAGACACTTACCTTTGAGTTGAGTAGATTTTTGGGGGGATTTTTTGTGTTGAAGCTAAGTTTAAAGACAGCCCCCAGGAGGCCCTGAGACAGCTGTGTTGTTTTGGAGTCAGATAGACTTTGAGTTGAATAGTTTTTTTGGGTTGAGATTAACATTAAAGACAGCCCCCAGGAGGCCCTGAGACAGCTGTGCTGTTTTTTTAGTCAACTACATTAGCTTGTGTTGAAATCAACATTAAGCACAGCCCCCAGGAGGCCCTGAGACAGCCATGCTGTTTTGGAGTCAAATAGACTTGGAGTTGACTACATTAACTTGTGCTGGCATTAACATTATACACAGCCCCCAGGAGGCCCTGAGACAGCTGTGTTGTTTTGGAATCATATAGACTTTGAGTTGAATCATTTTCTTGTTTTGAGACTGGCATAAAAGACGGTATAGAGGAGGTCCTGAGACAGTCGTGTGTTGAGCCGGTAGACGTTCGGATGCCTCTGATGGGAGGAGGATTGTCCGTCCAGTGTTTCTGTCAGCGCCGAGTGTGTTCCAACTGGTTGGGATTAGGCGTGAAGACGGAGTGGTTAGGGTTAGGGGACGATTAGGGTCAGCGACATCAGGGCTAGTTGGGGCTTAGGCAACGGTTTCAGAGTCTTTAGGGTTAGGCATTGGTTTCGAGTGGTTAGGTTTAGGAAACAATTAGGGTTGGCGGCATCAGAGCTAACTGGAGTTTAAGCATTAGTTCCAGAGTCTGGTTAGGGTTAGGCACTAGTTTCGACTGGTTAGGGTTAGGGGTTAGGGTTAGGGTTAGAGACATCAGGGCTAATTGGAGCAATAGTTCGAGAGTCTGGTTAGGATTAGGCAATAGTTTCGACTGGTTAGGGTTAGGAAAATATACTGGTTGGGGCTAATGTAGTTTAGAGTAGGCAGCCATTTTAGGAGGGAGTCTAGTTTGGGAGACACATCATCAGTAGTGTACCTCAGGATCATCGGGTGTTTCGGCCATTACCACTAGACACCCTCACCCGAGGGCGGCCCCGCTGGGGTTGATCAAGTCCCAGGGTGTGTCTCATAGTCAATTAGTTGTTAGTTTAGATCAAGTAACGTTGGTTTGTGTCTGTGATTTGACCTTTGACCTTTTAGCTTTATGCCTCAAATTCAATATTGACGGTTTGCTTCTAGTTATTGTAGTTAGTTTAGATTAAGTAACTATGTTATTAATCTGGGATGTTGACCTTTGACCTTTTAGCTTTAGGCATCCAATTAAAGTTATTCAATTTAAATTCGATATCATCATCAAATTGAAAGTTTGCTTCTAGTTATTGTATTTACTGGCGCATCCTCGGCCTAGTCATCTAAGCTGGACTAGGGGATGGAGGATTTTGGGAAGAGGGAGGTTGGCAGTGCAGGGTGGAAGACCAGGTAGCACTTAGTTTTCAAGGGAACCGGTTGTCCGAGGGCACAGGCGGGGTTAGGTGAAATGAATTTATCTCGATGACTCTCCCCGCTTCGTCCGTCGACTGGGCGGTTTGGAGTAGAGAGTCAAAGGCATGGCACGGGCCGACGCTTGTCACTCTGGTTCCCTGATACTGTGTGCTGTCTTCCTAATGAGAAGATGACATTGTGTCCTTGATTTTTGGTCGATTTTTTGATGTGTTTTTTGTGGGAGTGGTCAAGTCTCCGATGCAGTTTTTGATGAAGTTTCACTGGTTCCCAAGTCGATGTTTGCAGGCTGGTCAGTAACGGGGGTTTGAAGAGCAGTTGTCCAATCGTTGATGAGACTCTCCAGATTTAAGACAGCCCCCAGGAGACCCTGAGACAGCTGTATGGAGAGACACTTACCTTTGAGTTGAGTAGATTTTTGGGGGGATTTTTTGTGTTGAAGCTAAGTTTAAAGACAGCCCCCAGGAGGCCCTGAGACAGCTGTGTTGTTTTGGAGTCAGATAGACTTTGAGTTGAATAGTTTTTTTGGGTTGAGATTAACATTAAAGACAGCCCCCAGGAGGCCCTGAGACAGCTGTGCTGTTTTTTTAGTCAACTACATTAGCTTGTGTTGAAATCAACATTAAGCACAGCCCCCAGGAGGCCCTGAGACAGCCATGCTGTTTTGGAGTCAAATAGACTTGGAGTTGACTACATTAACTTGTGCTGGCATTAACATTATACACAGCCCCCAGGAGGCCCTGAGACAGCTGTGTTGTTTTGGAATCATATAGACTTTGAGTTGAATCATTTTCTTGTTTTGAGACTGGCATAAAAGACGGTATAGAGGAGGTCCTGAGACAGTCGTGTGTTGAGCCGGTAGACGTTCGGATGCCTCTGATGGGAGGAGGATTGTCCGTCCAGTGTTTCTGTCAGCGCCGAGTGTGTTCCAACTGGTTGGGATTAGGCGTGAAGACGGAGTGGTTAGGGTTAGGGGACGATTAGGGTCAGCGACATCAGGGCTAGTTGGGGCTTAGGCAACGGTTTCAGAGTCTTTAGGGTTAGGCATTGGTTTCGAGTGGTTAGGTTTAGGAAACAATTAGGGTTGGCGGCATCAGAGCTAACTGGAGTTTAAGCATTAGTTCCAGAGTCTGGTTAGGGTTAGGCACTAGTTTCGACTGGTTAGGGTTAGGGGTTAGGGTTAGGGTTAGAGACATCAGGGCTAATTGGAGCAATAGTTCGAGAGTCTGGTTAGGATTAGGCAATAGTTTCGACTGGTTAGGGTTAGGAAAATATACTGGTTGGGGCTAATGTAGTTTAGAGTAGGCAGCCATTTTAGGAGGGAGTCTAGTTTGGGAGACACATCATCAGTAGTGTACCTCAGGATCATCGGGTGTTTCGGCCATTACCACTAGACACCCTCACCCGAGGGCGGCCCCGCTGGGGTTGATCAAGTCCCAGGGTGTGTCTCATAGTCAATTAGTTGTTAGTTTAGATCAAGTAACGTTGGTTTGTGTCTGTGATTTGACCTTTGACCTTTTAGCTTTATGCCTCAAATTCAATATTGACGGTTTGCTTCTAGTTATTGTAGTTAGTTTAGATTAAGTAACTATGTTATTAATCTGGGATGTTGACCTTTGACCTTTTAGCTTTAGGCATCCAATTAAAGTTATTCAATTTAAATTCGATATCATCATCAAATTGAAAGTTTGCTTCTAGTTATTGTATTTACTGGCGCATCCTCGGCCTAGTCATCTAAGCTGGACTAGGGGATGGAGGATTTTGGGAAGAGGGAGGTTGGCAGTGCAGGGTGGAAGACCAGGTAGCACTTAGTTTTCAAGGGAACCGGTTGTCCGAGGGCACAGGCGGGGTTAGGTGAAATGAATTTATCTCGATGACTCTCCCCGCTTCGTCCGTCGACTGGGCGGTTTGGAGTAGAGAGTCAAAGGCATGGCACGGGCCGACGCTTGTCACTCTGGTTCCCTGATACTGTGTGCTGTCTTCCTAATGAGAAGATGACATTGTGTCCTTGATTTTTGGTCGATTTTTTGATGTGTTTTTTGTGGGAGTGGTCAAGTCTCCGATGCAGTTTTTGATGAAGTTTCACTGGTTCCCAAGTCGATGTTTGCAGGCTGGTCAGTAACGGGGGTTTGAAGAGCAGTTGTCCAATCGTTGATGAGACTCTCCAGATTTAAGACAGCCCCCAGGAGACCCTGAGACAGCTGTATGGAGAGACACTTACCTTTGAGTTGAGTAGATTTTTGGGGGGATTTTTTGTGTTGAAGCTAAGTTTAAAGACAGCCCCCAGGAGGCCCTGAGACAGCTGTGTTGTTTTGGAGTCAGATAGACTTTGAGTTGAATAGTTTTTTTGGGTTGAGATTAACATTAAAGACAGCCCCCAGGAGGCCCTGAGACAGCTGTGCTGTTTTTTTAGTCAACTACATTAGCTTGTGTTGAAATCAACATTAAGCACAGCCCCCAGGAGGCCCTGAGACAGCCATGCTGTTTTGGAGTCAAATAGACTTGGAGTTGACTACATTAACTTGTGCTGGCATTAACATTATACACAGCCCCCAGGAGGCCCTGAGACAGCTGTGTTGTTTTGGAATCATATAGACTTTGAGTTGAATCATTTTCTTGTTTTGAGACTGGCATAAAAGACGGTATAGAGGAGGTCCTGAGACAGTCGTGTGTTGAGCCGGTAGACGTTCGGATGCCTCTGATGGGAGGAGGATTGTCCGTCCAGTGTTTCTGTCAGCGCCGAGTGTGTTCCAACTGGTTGGGATTAGGCGTGAAGACGGAGTGGTTAGGGTTAGGGGACGATTAGGGTCAGCGACATCAGGGCTAGTTGGGGCTTAGGCAACGGTTTCAGAGTCTTTAGGGTTAGGCATTGGTTTCGAGTGGTTAGGTTTAGGAA
The DNA here is from genome assembly GCF_033026475.1 of Channa argus. Classification (NCBI taxonomy): domain Eukaryota; kingdom Metazoa; phylum Chordata; class Actinopteri; order Anabantiformes; family Channidae; genus Channa; species Channa argus. The sequence goes on from NW_027125376.1 coordinate 12,911, forward strand.
ACAATTAGGGTTGGCGGCATCAGAGCTAACTGGAGTTTAAGCATTAGTTCCAGAGTCTGGTTAGGGTTAGGCACTAGTTTCGACTGGTTAGGGTTAGGGGTTAGGGTTAGGGTTAGAGACATCAGGGCTAATTGGAGCAATAGTTCGAGAGTCTGGTTAGGATTAGGCAATAGTTTCGACTGGTTAGGGTTAGGAAAATATACTGGTTGGGGCTAATGTAGTTTAGAGTAGGCAGCCATTTTAGGAGGGAGTCTAGTTTGGGAGACACATCATCAGTAGTGTACCTCAGGATCATCGGGTGTTTCGGCCATTACCACTAGACACCCTCACCCGAGGGCGGCCCCGCTGGGGTTGATCAAGTCCCAGGGTGTGTCTCATAGTCAATTAGTTGTTAGTTTAGATCAAGTAACGTTGGTTTGTGTCTGTGATTTGACCTTTGACCTTTTAGCTTTATGCCTCAAATTCAATATTGACGGTTTGCTTCTAGTTATTGTAGTTAGTTTAGATTAAGTAACTATGTTATTAATCTGGGATGTTGACCTTTGACCTTTTAGCTTTAGGCATCCAATTAAAGTTATTCAATTTAAATTCGATATCATCATCAAATTGAAAGTTTGCTTCTAGTTATTGTATTTACTGGCGCATCCTCGGCCTAGTCATCTAAGCTGGACTAGGGGATGGAGGATTTTGGGAAGAGGGAGGTTGGCAGTGCAGGGTGGAAGACCAGGTAGCACTTAGTTTTCAAGGGAACCGGTTGTCCGAGGGCACAGGCGGGGTTAGGTGAAATGAATTTATCTCGATGACTCTCCCCGCTTCGTCCGTCGACTGGGCGGTTTGGAGTAGAGAGTCAAAGGCATGGCACGGGCCGACGCTTGTCACTCTGGTTCCCTGATACTGTGTGCTGTCTTCCTAATGAGAAGATGACATTGTGTCCTTGATTTTTGGTCGATTTTTTGATGTGTTTTTTGTGGGAGTGGTCAAGTCTCCGATGCAGTTTTTGATGAAGTTTCACTGGTTCCCAAGTCGATGTTTGCAGGCTGGTCAGTAACGGGGGTTTGAAGAGCAGTTGTCCAATCGTTGATGAGACTCTCCAGATTTAAGACAGCCCCCAGGAGACCCTGAGACAGCTGTATGGAGAGACACTTACCTTTGAGTTGAGTAGATTTTTGGGGGGATTTTTTGTGTTGAAGCTAAGTTTAAAGACAGCCCCCAGGAGGCCCTGAGACAGCTGTGTTGTTTTGGAGTCAGATAGACTTTGAGTTGAATAGTTTTTTTGGGTTGAGATTAACATTAAAGACAGCCCCCAGGAGGCCCTGAGACAGCTGTGCTGTTTTTTTAGTCAACTACATTAGCTTGTGTTGAAATCAACATTAAGCACAGCCCCCAGGAGGCCCTGAGACAGCCATGCTGTTTTGGAGTCAAATAGACTTGGAGTTGACTACATTAACTTGTGCTGGCATTAACATTATACACAGCCCCCAGGAGGCCCTGAGACAGCTGTGTTGTTTTGGAATCATATAGACTTTGAGTTGAATCATTTTCTTGTTTTGAGACTGGCATAAAAGACGGTATAGAGGAGGTCCTGAGACAGTCGTGTGTTGAGCCGGTAGACGTTCGGATGCCTCTGATGGGAGGAGGATTGTCCGTCCAGTGTTTCTGTCAGCGCCGAGTGTGTTCCAACTGGTTGGGATTAGGCGTGAAGACGGAGTGGTTAGGGTTAGGGGACGATTAGGGTCAGCGACATCAGGGCTAGTTGGGGCTTAGGCAACGGTTTCAGAGTCTTTAGGGTTAGGCATTGGTTTCGAGTGGTTAGGTTTAGGAAACAATTAGGGTTGGCGGCATCAGAGCTAACTGGAGTTTAAGCATTAGTTCCAGAGTCTGGTTAGGGTTAGGCACTAGTTTCGACTGGTTAGGGTTAGGGGTTAGGGTTAGGGTTAGAGACATCAGGGCTAATTGGAGCAATAGTTCGAGAGTCTGGTTAGGATTAGGCAATAGTTTCGACTGGTTAGGGTTAGGAAAATATACTGGTTGGGGCTAATGTAGTTTAGAGTAGGCAGCCATTTTAGGAGGGAGTCTAGTTTGGGAGACACATCATCAGTAGTGTACCTCAGGATCATCGGGTGTTTCGGCCATTACCACTAGACACCCTCACCCGAGGGCGGCCCCGCTGGGGTTGATCAAGTCCCAGGGTGTGTCTCATAGTCAATTAGTTGTTAGTTTAGATCAAGTAACGTTGGTTTGTGTCTGTGATTTGACCTTTGACCTTTTAGCTTTATGCCTCAAATTCAATATTATCCAATTGATGGTTTGCTTCTAGTTATTGTAGTTAGTTTAGATTAAGTAACTATGTTATTAATCTGGGATGTTGACCTTTGACCTTTTAGCTTTAGGCATCCAATTAAAGTTATTCAATTTAAATTCGATATCATCAAATTGAAAGTTTGCTTCTAGTTATTGTATTTACCGGCGCATCCTCGGGCTAGTCATCTAAGCTGGACTAGGGGATGGAGGATTTAATAGGTTCAACAGTTCTTAAAGAGAAGCATTCAGAAGATTAATTTTGTCCAGAAAATCTGACCTGAAGGTTGCTGAAGCTGTGGATCGTTGCATTCCGTGTGTTGTCCAAGTGGAGGGTGGCTCTCTTGCTCCTTGTTCAGGTTTTCAGATTGGTTGTTGGCACCGTTAGGTTACTCCAATCTGCCTAGGCAAGGTCGAGAAGATAGGTCTCTTCTTCCTCCTCCTGTTCTTCTTCTTTCAGTGAAATGGAGGTGGAGTAAACATCCAGGGAGCTCCAGGACCAGCCGCAGCGAACTGCTGCCTTCCCGGCTCAACCTCAATGCTCACCCACCCCCTCCCAGGGCACCCCCGAGGGAGGACCAGGACCAGCCGCAGCGAGCTGCTGCCTTCCCAGGTCTCTCAAGGGAATAATGGGGTATTCCCTGTGCCCATTCTGCTGATTCTAGGGGAAGAGGGGGGCACCCAGGGGGACCAGGACCAGCCGCAGCGAGCTGCTGCCTTCCAGCCCCCTGGGTAAACAACCCCATCCCCAGCCCAGAGTGTTTCCCCCAGAGGACTACCAGGATCGGCAGTGGCTGCCTTTCCCTCGTCCCCTAGAGGAAGGAAGCCCCAGTGAACCTCAGGCCGGTTGTTAACACCGCAAGGTTACCCCAGCCCTTGGTAAACGAGGCCTCCCATACACCCATTCTAACAGCGCAGCCTATGGTAACCACCCAGAGGAGTATTCCTGGTGGTGGAGCGTACCTCCAGCTAATCTGGAAGCCCCCACGACTTCGACCAGGCTCCCCTCTACACTAAACGCCTGTCTGCCTACCCAAAGTTAGGCTACCAAAAGGGAAATAAAGGGAAATTTAACAGAGTCTTCTCACCAGTCCAGGAGTTGAAGCTGGGAGTAGGGATGATGCTGGAGGTTGTTGAAGCTCCTTGCAGTCCCATTTAGCCCGCTGAGGACCAGTGTGGAGATGATTTCCCAAGGCGTTTGGTGGGGTAGTCTGTTTTCCTGGTCACCATTCTTGCTTATGTTGTCAATTCACGATCTTTTTAGGTTGTTTTTTCAGGGGTGAAAGTGGTATCAATAGAAAGAGGAGGTTGAGACAAGTCATTTGATACCAATATTATGGGTATTGGACTTGGGGAACTTTGTAAAAAAGGTGAAATTTTGGAAATATGTAAATAAGGGGGCGTTACCCGCGTCTTAGCGGAGATTTTCCACTTCCTGTTTCTTTTTCCATTTCCAGTGGTTGGAGGTCACAGAGGGGAAGAAAATCCATCCAGGCATGGTATTGTGGTTGGGGGCGAGTCCCTCACCATAGTTGTAACTTAGTGTATAAGTTAATGAGCTAGCTTAAAGTTAGTATCCTTGTTAGGTTTTAAGTGTTATAATTTGGAGATTTATTTCCTTACTAGTCTTATGGTTAATGGGCATGAGTAAACATTTCTCACTTTTTGAAGATTCTTCTTTGTTGAAATTCATTTTTTCTAAAAAATTGTAGCGACTGTTGTAGAGGAGAAAAAAAAAAAAAAAAAAAAAAAAAAAATGGAGTAGGGAGAAACAAGGGGTGGGGTCGAACAGGAAAAGGAATTGGGAGGTACGAATATACCAAGAACCAAAACCCCGCCGGGATAGGCGTGTCCTGTCTCCCCCCTCCCTCATCACTCCCATGTGGGAGGTCGAAGGAGAGTAGGACAGAGAAAGGAAGCAGAGGTACGAATATACCTGAGACCGCAACCCCGCCGGGATAGGCGTGCTCTGAAACCCACCTCCCTCTCCCATCCCGAGGGGGAAGAGGGAGGTTGGCAGTGCAGGGTGGAAGACCAGGTAGCACTTAGTTTTCAAGGGAACCGGTTGTCCGAGGGCACAGGCGGGGTTAGGTGAAATGAATTTATCTCGATGACTCTCCCCGCTTCGTCCGTCGACTGGGCGGTTTGGAGTAGAGAGTCAAAGGCATGGCACGGGCCGACGCTTGTCACTCTGGTTCCCTGATACTGTGTGCTGTCTTCCTAATGAGAAGATGACATTGTGTCCTTGATTTTTGGTCGATTTTTTGATGTGTTTTTTGTGGGAGTGGTCAAGTCTCCGATGCAGTTTTTGATGAAGTTTCACTGGTTCCCAAGTCGATGTTTGCAGGCTGGTCAGTAACGGGGGTTTGAAGAGCAGTTGTCCAATCGTTGATGAGACTCTCCAGATTTAAGACAGCCCCCAGGAGACCCTGAGACAGCTGTATGGAGAGACACTTACCTTTGAGTTGAGTAGATTTTTGGGGGGATTTTTTGTGTTGAAGCTAAGTTTAAAGACAGCCCCCAGGAGGCCCTGAGACAGCTGTGTTGTTTTGGAGTCAGATAGACTTTGAGTTGAATAGTTTTTTTGGGTTGAGATTAACATTAAAGACAGCCCCCAGGAGGCCCTGAGACAGCTGTGCTGTTTTTTTAGTCAACTACATTAGCTTGTGTTGAAATCAACATTAAGCACAGCCCCCAGGAGGCCCTGAGACAGCCATGCTGTTTTGGAGTCAAATAGACTTGGAGTTGACTACATTAACTTGTGCTGGCATTAACATTATACACAGCCCCCAGGAGGCCCTGAGACAGCTGTGTTGTTTTGGAATCATATAGACTTTGAGTTGAATCATTTTCTTGTTTTGAGACTGGCATAAAAGACGGTATAGAGGAGGTCCTGAGACAGTCGTGTGTTGAGCCGGTAGACGTTCGGATGCCTCTGATGGGAGGAGGATTGTCCGTCCAGTGTTTCTGTCAGCGCCGAGTGTGTTCCAACTGGTTGGGATTAGGCGTGAAGACGGAGTGGTTAGGGTTAGGGGACGATTAGGGTCAGCGACATCAGGGCTAGTTGGGGCTTAGGCAACGGTTTCAGAGTCTTTAGGGTTAGGCATTGGTTTCGAGTGGTTAGGTTTAGGAAACAATTAGGGTTGGCGGCATCAGAGCTAACTGGAGTTTAAGCATTAGTTCCAGAGTCTGGTTAGGGTTAGGCACTAGTTTCGACTGGTTAGGGTTAGGGGTTAGGGTTAGGGTTAGAGACATCAGGGCTAATTGGAGCAATAGTTCGAGAGTCTGGTTAGGATTAGGCAATAGTTTCGACTGGTTAGGGTTAGGAAAATATACTGGTTGGGGCTAATGTAGTTTAGAGTAGGCAGCCATTTTAGGAGGGAGTCTAGTTTGGGAGACACATCATCAGTAGTGTACCTCAGGATCATCGGGTGTTTCGGCCATTACCACTAGACACCCTCACCCGAGGGCGGCCCCGCTGGGGTTGATCAAGTCCCAGGGTGTGTCTCATAGTCAATTAGTTGTTAGTTTAGATCAAGTAACGTTGGTTTGTGTCTGTGATTTGACCTTTGACCTTTTAGCTTTATGCCTCAAATTCAATATTGACGGTTTGCTTCTAGTTATTGTAGTTAGTTTAGATTAAGTAACTATGTTATTAATCTGGGATGTTGACCTTTGACCTTTTAGCTTTAGGCATCCAATTAAAGTTATTCAATTTAAATTCGATATCATCATCAAATTGAAAGTTTGCTTCTAGTTATTGTATTTACTGGCGCATCCTCGGCCTAGTCATCTAAGCTGGACTAGGGGATGGAGGATTTTGGGAAGAGGGAGGTTGGCAGTGCAGGGTGGAAGACCAGGTAGCACTTAGTTTTCAAGGGAACCGGTTGTCCGAGGGCACAGGCGGGGTTAGGTGAAATGAATTTATCTCGATGACTCTCCCCGCTTCGTCCGTCGACTGGGCGGTTTGGAGTAGAGAGTCAAAGGCATGGCACGGGCCGACGCTTGTCACTCTGGTTCCCTGATACTGTGTGCTGTCTTCCTAATGAGAAGATGACATTGTGTCCTTGATTTTTGGTCGATTTTTTGATGTGTTTTTTGTGGGAGTGGTCAAGTCTCCGATGCAGTTTTTGATGAAGTTTCACTGGTTCCCAAGTCGATGTTTGCAGGCTGGTCAGTAACGGGGGTTTGAAGAGCAGTTGTCCAATCGTTGATGAGACTCTCCAGATTTAAGACAGCCCCCAGGAGACCCTGAGACAGCTGTATGGAGAGACACTTACCTTTGAGTTGAGTAGATTTTTGGGGGGATTTTTTGTGTTGAAGCTAAGTTTAAAGACAGCCCCCAGGAGGCCCTGAGACAGCTGTGTTGTTTTGGAGTCAGATAGACTTTGAGTTGAATAGTTTTTTTGGGTTGAGATTAACATTAAAGACAGCCCCCAGGAGGCCCTGAGACAGCTGTGCTGTTTTTTTAGTCAACTACATTAGCTTGTGTTGAAATCAACATTAAGCACAGCCCCCAGGAGGCCCTGAGACAGCCATGCTGTTTTGGAGTCAAATAGACTTGGAGTTGACTACATTAACTTGTGCTGGCATTAACATTATACACAGCCCCCAGGAGGCCCTGAGACAGCTGTGTTGTTTTGGAATCATATAGACTTTGAGTTGAATCATTTTCTTGTTTTGAGACTGGCATAAAAGACGGTATAGAGGAGGTCCTGAGACAGTCGTGTGTTGAGCCGGTAGACGTTCGGATGCCTCTGATGGGAGGAGGATTGTCCGTCCAGTGTTTCTGTCAGCGCCGAGTGTGTTCCAACTGGTTGGGATTAGGCGTGAAGACGGAGTGGTTAGGGTTAGGGGACGATTAGGGTCAGCGACATCAGGGCTAGTTGGGGCTTAGGCAACGGTTTCAGAGTCTTTAGGGTTAGGCATTGGTTTCGAGTGGTTAGGTTTAGGAAACAATTAGGGTTGGCGGCATCAGAGCTAACTGGAGTTTAAGCATTAGTTCCAGAGTCTGGTTAGGGTTAGGCACTAGTTTCGACTGGTTAGGGTTAGGGGTTAGGGTTAGGGTTAGAGACATCAGGGCTAATTGGAGCAATAGTTCGAGAGTCTGGTTAGGATTAGGCAATAGTTTCGACTGGTTAGGGTTAGGAAAATATACTGGTTGGGGCTAATGTAGTTTAGAGTAGGCAGCCATTTTAGGAGGGAGTCTAGTTTGGGAGACACATCATCAGTAGTGTACCTCAGGATCATCGGGTGTTTCGGCCATTACCACTAGACACCCTCACCCGAGGGCGGCCCCGCTGGGGTTGATCAAGTCCCAGGGTGTGTCTCATAGTCAATTAGTTGTTAGTTTAGATCAAGTAACGTTGGTTTGTGTCTGTGATTTGACCTTTGACCTTTTAGCTTTATGCCTCAAATTCAATATTGACGGTTTGCTTCTAGTTATTGTAGTTAGTTTAGATTAAGTAACTATGTTATTAATCTGGGATGTTGACCTTTGACCTTTTAGCTTTAGGCATCCAATTAAAGTTATTCAATTTAAATTCGATATCATCATCAAATTGAAAGTTTGCTTCTAGTTATTGTATTTACTGGCGCATCCTCGGCCTAGTCATCTAAGCTGGACTAGGGGATGGAGGATTTATATTATTAGAGGATTTATATTATTATATATTAATATATATTATATATATATTATTTATAATTTGGAGATTTATTTCCTTACTAGTCTTATGGTTAATGGGGATGAGTAAACATTTCTCACTTTTTGAAGATATTTCTTTGTTGAAATTCATTTTTTCTAAAAAATTGTAGCAACTGTTGTAGAGGAGAAAAAAAATGGAGTAGGGAGAAACAAGGGGTGGGGTCGAACAGGAAAAGGAATTGGGAGGTACGAATATACCAAGAACCAAAACCCCGCCGGGATAGGCGTGTCCTGTCTCCCCCCCTCCCTCATCACTCCCATGTGGGAGGTCGAAGGAGAGTAGGACAGAGAAAGGAAGCAGAGGTACGAATATACCTGAGACCGCAACCCCGCCGGGATAGGCGTGCTCTGAAACCCACCTCCCTCTCCCATCCCGAGGGGGAAGAGGGAGGTTGGCAGTGCAGGGTGGAAGACCAGGTAGCACTTAGTTTTCAAGGGAACCGGTTGTCCGAGGGCACAGGCGGGGTTAGGTGAAATGAATTTATCTCGATGACTCTCCCCGCTTCGTCCGTCGACTGGGCGGTTTGGAGTAGAGAGTCAAAGGCATGGCACGGGCCGACGCTTGTCACTCTGGTTCCCTGATACTGTGTGCTGTCTTCCTAATGAGAAGATGACATTGTGTCCTTGATTTTTGGTCGATTTTTTGATGTGTTTTTTGTGGGAGTGGTCAAGTCTCCGATGCAGTTTTTGATGAAGTTTCACTGGTTCCCAAGTCGATGTTTGCAGGCTGGTCAGTAACGGGGGTTTGAAGAGCAGTTGTCCAATCGTTGATGAGACTCTCCAGATTTAAGACAGCCCCCAGGAGACCCTGAGACAGCTGTATGGAGAGACACTTACCTTTGAGTTGAGTAGATTTTTGGGGGGATTTTTTGTGTTGAAGCTAAGTTTAAAGACAGCCCCCAGGAGGCCCTGAGACAGCTGTGTTGTTTTGGAGTCAGATAGACTTTGAGTTGAATAGTTTTTTTGGGTTGAGATTAACATTAAAGACAGCCCCCAGGAGGCCCTGAGACAGCTGTGCTGTTTTTTTAGTCAACTACATTAGCTTGTGTTGAAATCAACATTAAGCACAGCCCCCAGGAGGCCCTGAGACAGCCATGCTGTTTTGGAGTCAAATAGACTTGGAGTTGACTACATTAACTTGTGCTGGCATTAACATTATACACAGCCCCCAGGAGGCCCTGAGACAGCTGTGTTGTTTTGGAATCATATAGACTTTGAGTTGAATCATTTTCTTGTTTTGAGACTGGCATAAAAGACGGTATAGAGGAGGTCCTGAGACAGTCGTGTGTTGAGCCGGTAGACGTTCGGATGCCTCTGATGGGAGGAGGATTGTCCGTCCAGTGTTTCTGTCAGCGCCGAGTGTGTTCCAACTGGTTGGGATTAGGCGTGAAGACGGAGTGGTTAGGGTTAGGGGACGATTAGGGTCAGCGACATCAGGGCTAGTTGGGGCTTAGGCAACGGTTTCAGAGTCTTTAGGGTTAGGCATTGGTTTCGAGTGGTTAGGTTTAGGAAACAATTAGGGTTGGCGGCATCAGAGCTAACTGGAGTTTAAGCATTAGTTCCAGAGTCTGGTTAGGGTTAGGCACTAGTTTCGACTGGTTAGGGTTAGGGGTTAGGGTTAGGGTTAGAGACATCAGGGCTAATTGGAGCAATAGTTCGAGAGTCTGGTTAGGATTAGGCAATAGTTTCGACTGGTTAGGGTTAGGAAAATATACTGGTTGGGGCTAATGTAGTTTAGAGTAGGCAGCCATTTTAGGAGGGAGTCTAGTTTGGGAGACACATCATCAGTAGTGTACCTCAGGATCATCGGGTGTTTCGGCCATTACCACTAGACACCCTCACCCGAGGGCGGCCCCGCTGGGGTTGATCAAGTCCCAGGGTGTGTCTCATAGTCAATTAGTTGTTAGTTTAGATCAAGTAACGTTGGTTTGTGTCTGTGATTTGACCTTTGACCTTTTAGCTTTATGCCTCAAATTCAATATTGACGGTTTGCTTCTAGTTATTGTAGTTAGTTTAGATTAAGTAACTATGTTATTAATCTGGGATGTTGACCTTTGACCTTTTAGCTTTAGGCATCCAATTAAAGTTATTCAATTTAAATTCGATATCATCATCAAATTGAAAGTTTGCTTCTAGTTATTGTATTTACTGGCGCATCCTCGGCCTAGTCATCTAAGCTGGACTAGGGGATGGAGGATTTTGGGAAGAGGGAGGTTGGCAGTGCAGGGTGGAAGACCAGGTAGCACTTAGTTTTCAAGGGAACCGGTTGTCCGAGGGCACAGGCGGGGTTAGGTGAAATGAATTTATCTCGATGACTCTCCCCGCTTCGTCCGTCGACTGGGCGGTTTGGAGTAGAGAGTCAAAGGCATGGCACGGGCCGACGCTTGTCACTCTGGTTCCCTGATACTGTGTGCTGTCTTCCTAATGAGAAGATGACATTGTGTCCTTGATTTTTGGTCGATTTTTTGATGTGTTTTTTGTGGGAGTGGTCAAGTCTCCGATGCAGTTTTTGATGAAGTTTCACTGGTTCCCAAGTCGATGTTTGCAGGCTGGTCAGTAACGGGGGTTTGAAGAGCAGTTGTCCAATCGTTGATGAGACTCTCCAGATTTAAGACAGCCCCCAGGAGACCCTGAGACAGCTGTATGGAGAGACACTTACCTTTGAGTTGAGTAGATTTTTGGGGGGATTTTTTGTGTTGAAGCTAAGTTTAAAGACAGCCCCCAGGAGGCCCTGAGACAGCTGTGTTGTTTTGGAGTCAGATAGACTTTGAGTTGAATAGTTTTTTTGGGTTGAGATTAACATTAAAGACAGCCCCCAGGAGGCCCTGAGACAGCTGTGCTGTTTTTTTAGTCAACTACATTAGCTTGTGTTGAAATCAACATTAAGCACAGCCCCCAGGAGGCCCTGAGACAGCCATGCTGTTTTGGAGTCAAATAGACTTGGAGTTGACTACATTAACTTGTGCTGGCATTAACATTATACACAGCCCCCAGGAGGCCCTGAGACAGCTGTGTTGTTTTGGAATCATATAGACTTTGAGTTGAATCATTTTCTTGTTTTGAGACTGGCATAAAAGACGGTATAGAGGAGGTCCTGAGACAGTCGTGTGTTGAGCCGGTAGACGTTCGGATGCCTCTGATGGGAGGAGGATTGTCCGTCCAGTGTTTCTGTCAGCGCCGAGTGTGTTCCAACTGGTTGGGATTAGGCGTGAAGACGGAGTGGTTAGGGTTAGGGGACGATTAGGGTCAGCGACATCAGGGCTAGTTGGGGCTTAGGCAACGGTTTCAGAGTCTTTAGGGTTAGGCATTGGTTTCGAGTGGTTAGGTTTAGGAAACAATTAGGGTTGGCGGCATCAGAGCTAACTGGAGTTTAAGCATTAGTTCCAGAGTCTGGTTAGGGTTAGGCACTAGTTTCGACTGGTTAGGGTTAGGGGTTAGGGTTAGGGTTAGAGACATCAGGGCTAATTGGAGCAATAGTTCGAGAGTCTGGTTAGGATTAGGCAATAGTTTCGACTGGTTAGGGTTAGGAAAATATACTGGTTGGGGCTAATGTAGTTTAGAGTAGGCAGCCATTTTAGGAGGGAGTCTAGTTTGGGAGACACATCATCAGTAGTGTACCTCAGGATCATCGGGTGTTTCGGCCATTACCACTAGACACCCTCACCCGAGGGCGGCCCCGCTGGGGTTGATCAAGTCCCAGGGTGTGTCTCATAGTCAATTAGTTGTTAGTTTAGATCAAGTAACGTTGGTTTGTGTCTGTGATTTGACCTTTGACCTTTTAGCTTTATGCCTCAAATTCAATATTGACGGTTTGCTTCTAGTTATTGTAGTTAGTTTAGATTAAGTAACTATGTTATTAATCTGGGATGTTGACCTTTGACCTTTTAGCTTTAGGCATCCAATTAAAGTTATTCAATTTAAATTCGATATCATCATCAAATTGAAAGTTTGCTTCTAGTTATTGTATTTACTGGCGCATCCTCGGCCTAGTCATCTAAGCTGGACTAGGGGATGGAGGATTTTGGGAAGAGGGAGGTTGGCAGTGCAGGGTGGAAGACCAGGTAGCACTTAGTTTTCAAGGGAACCGGTTGTCCGAGGGCACAGGCGGGGTTAGGTGAAATGAATTTATCTCGATGACTCTCCCCGCTTCGTCCGTCGACTGGGCGGTTTGGAGTAGAGAGTCAAAGGCATGGCACGGGCCGACGCTTGTCACTCTGGTTCCCTGATACTGTGTGCTGTCTTCCTAATGAGAAGATGACATTGTGTCCTTGATTTTTGGTCGATTTTTTGATGTGTTTTTTGTGGGAGTGGTCAAGTCTCCGATGCAGTTTTTGATGAAGTTTCACTGGTTCCCAAGTCGATGTTTGCAGGCTGGTCAGTAACGGGGGTTTGAAGAGCAGTTGTCCAATCGTTGATGAGACTCTCCAGATTTAAGACAGCCCCCAGGAGACCCTGAGACAGCTGTATGGAGAGACACTTACCTTTGAGTTGAGTAGATTTTTGGGGGGATTTTTTGTGTTGAAGCTAAGTTTAAAGACAGCCCCCAGGAGGCCCTGAGACAGCTGTGTTGTTTTGGAGTCAGATAGACTTTGAGTTGAATAGTTTTTTTGGGTTGAGATTAACATTAAAGACAGCCCCCAGGAGGCCCTGAGACAGCTGTGCTGTTTTTTTAGTCAACTACATTAGCTTGTGTTGAAATCAACATTAAGCACAGCCCCCAGGAGGCCCTGAGACAGCCATGCTGTTTTGGAGTCAAATAGACTTGGAGTTGACTACATTAACTTGTGCTGGCATTAACATTATACACAGCCCCCAGGAGGCCCTGAGACAGCTGTGTTGTTTTGGAATCATATAGACTTTGAGTTGAATCATTTTCTTGTTTTGAGACTGGCATAAAAGACGGTATAGAGGAGGTCCTGAGACAGTCGTGTGTTGAGCCGGTAGACGTTCGGATGCCTCTGATGGGAGGAGGATTGTCCGTCCAGTGTTTCTGTCAGCGCCGAGTGTGTTCCAACTGGTTGGGATTAGGCGTGAAGACGGAGTGGTTAGGGTTAGGGGACGATTAGGGTCAGCGACATCAGGGCTAGTTGGGGCTTAGGCAACGGTTTCAGAGTCTTTAGGGTTAGGCATTGGTTTCGAGTGGTTAGGTTTAGGAAACAATTAGGGTTGGCGGCATCAGAGCTAACTGGAGTTTAAGCATTAGTTCCAGAGTCTGGTTAGGGTTAGGCACTAGTTTCGACTGGTTAGGGTTAGGGGTTAGGGTTAGGGTTAGAGACATCAGGGCTAATTGGAGCAATAGTTCGAGAGTCTGGTTAGGATTAGGCAATAGTTTCGACTGGTTAGGGTTAGGAAAATATACTGGTTGGGGCTAATGTAGTTTAGAGTAGGCAGCCATTTTAGGAGGGAGTCTAGTTTGGGAGACACATCATCAGTAGTGTACCTCAGGATCATCGGGTGTTTCGGCCATTACCACTAGACACCCTCACCCGAGGGCGGCCCCGCTGGGGTTGATCAAGTCCCAGGGTGTGTCTCATAGTCAATTAGTTGTTAGTTTAGATCAAGTAACGTTGGTTTGTGTCTGTGATTTGACCTTTGACCTTTTAGCTTTATGCCTCAAATTCAATATTGACGGTTTGCTTCTAGTTATTGTAGTTAGTTTAGATTAAGTAACTATGTTATTAATCTGGGATGTTGACCTTTGACCTTTTAGCTTTAGGCATCCAATTAAAGTTATTCAATTTAAATTCGATATCATCATCAAATTGAAAGTTTGCTTCTAGTTATTGTATTTACTGGCGCATCCTCGGCCTAGTCATCTAAGCTGGACTAGGGGATGGAGGATTTTGGGAAGAGGGAGGTTGGCAGTGCAGGGTGGAAGACCAGGTAGCACTTAGTTTTCAAGGGAACCGGTTGTCCGAGGGCACAGGCGGGGTTAGGTGAAATGAATTTATCTCGATGACTCTCCCCGCTTCGTCCGTCGACTGGGCGGTTTGGAGTAGAGAGTCAAAGGCATGGCACGGGCCGACGCTTGTCACTCTGGTTCCCTGATACTGTGTGCTGTCTTCCTAATGAGAAGATGACATTGTGTCCTTGATTTTTGGTCGATTTTTTGATGTGTTTTTTGTGGGAGTGGTCAAGTCTCCGATGCAGTTTTTGATGAAGTTTCACTGGTTCCCAAGTCGATGTTTGCAGGCTGGTCAGTAACGGGGGTTTGAAGAGCAGTTGTCCAATCGTTGATGAGACTCTCCAGATTTAAGACAGCCCCCAGGAGACCCTGAGACAGCTGTATGGAGAGACACTTACCTTTGAGTTGAGTAGATTTTTGGGGGGATTTTTTGTGTTGAAGCTAAGTTTAAAGACAGCCCCCAGGAGGCCCTGAGACAGCTGTGTTGTTTTGGAGTCAGATAGACTTTGAGTTGAATAGTTTTTTTGGGTTGAGATTAACATTAAAGACAGCCCCCAGGAGGCCCTGAGACAGCTGTGCTGTTTTTTTAGTCAACTACATTAGCTTGTGTTGAAATCAACATTAAGCACAGCCCCCAGGAGGCCCTGAGACAGCCATGCTGTTTTGGAGTCAAATAGACTTGGAGTTGACTACATTAACTTGTGCTGGCATTAACATTATACACAGCCCCCAGGAGGCCCTGAGACAGCTGTGTTGTTTTGGAATCATATAGACTTTGAGTTGAATCATTTTCTTGTTTTGAGACTGGCATAAAAGACGGTATAGAGGAGGTCCTGAGACAGTCGTGTGTTGAGCCGGTAGACGTTCGGATGCCTCTGATGGGAGGAGGATTGTCCGTCCAGTGTTTCTGTCAGCGCCGAGTGTGTTCCAACTGGTTGGGATTAGGCGTGAAGACGGAGTGGTTAGGGTTAGGGGACGATTAGGGTCAGCGACATCAGGGCTAGTTGGGGCTTAGGCAACGGTTTCAGAGTCTTTAGGGTTAGGCATTGGTTTCGAGTGGTTAGGTTTAGGAAACAATTAGGGTTGGCGGCATCAGAGCTAACTGGAGTTTAAGCATTAGTTCCAGAGTCTGGTTAGGGTTAGGCACTAGTTTCGACTGGTTAGGGTTAGGGGTTAGGGTTAGGGTTAGAGACATCAGGGCTAATTGGAGCAATAGTTCGAGAGTCTGGTTAGGATTAGGCAATAGTTTCGACTGGTTAGGGTTAGGAAAATATACTGGTTGGGGCTAATGTAGTTTAGAGTAGGCAGCCATTTTAGGAGGGAGTCTAGTTTGGGAGACACATCATCAGTAGTGTACCTCAGGATCATCGGGTGTTTCGGCCATTACCACTAGACACCCTCACCCGAGGGCGGCCCCGCTGGGGTTGATCAAGTCCCAGGGTGTGTCTCATAGTCAATTAGTTGTTAGTTTAGATCAAGTAACGTTGGTTTGTGTCTGTGATTTGACCTTTGACCTTTTAGCTTTATGCCTCAAATTCAATATTGACGGTTTGCTTCTAGTTATTGTAGTTAGTTTAGATTAAGTAACTATGTTATTAATCTGGGATGTTGACCTTTGACCTTTTAGCTTTAGGCATCCAATTAAAGTTATTCAATTTAAATTCGATATCATCATCAAATTGAAAGTTTGCTTCTAGTTATTGTATTTACTGGCGCATCCTCGGCCTAGTCATCTAAGCTGGACTAGGGGATGGAGGATTTTGGGAAGAGGGAGGTTGGCAGTGCAGGGTGGAAGACCAGGTAGCACTTAGTTTTCAAGGGAACCGGTTGTCCGAGGGCACAGGCGGGGTTAGGTGAAATGAATTTATCTCGATGACTCTCCCCGCTTCGTCCGTCGACTGGGCGGTTTGGAGTAGAGAGTCAAAGGCATGGCACGGGCCGACGCTTGTCACTCTGGTTCCCTGATACTGTGTGCTGTCTTCCTAATGAGAAGATGACATTGTGTCCTTGATTTTTGGTCGATTTTTTGATGTGTTTTTTGTGGGAGTGGTCAAGTCTCCGATGCAGTTTTTGATGAAGTTTCACTGGTTCCCAAGTCGATGTTTGCAGGCTGGTCAGTAACGGGGGTTTGAAGAGCAGTTGTCCAATCGTTGATGAGACTCTCCAGATTTAAGACAGCCCCCAGGAGACCCTGAGACAGCTGTATGGAGAGACACTTACCTTTGAGTTGAGTAGATTTTTGGGGGGATTTTTTGTGTTGAAGCTAAGTTTAAAGACAGCCCCCAGGAGGCCCTGAGACAGCTGTGTTGTTTTGGAGTCAGATAGACTTTGAGTTGAATAGTTTTTTTGGGTTGAGATTAACATTAAAGACAGCCCCCAGGAGGCCCTGAGACAGCTGTGCTGTTTTTTTAGTCAACTACATTAGCTTGTGTTGAAATCAACATTAAGCACAGCCCCCAGGAGGCCCTGAGACAGCCATGCTGTTTTGGAGTCAAATAGACTTGGAGTTGACTACATTAACTTGTGCTGGCATTAACATTATACACAGCCCCCAGGAGGCCCTGAGACAGCTGTGTTGTTTTGGAATCATATAGACTTTGAGTTGAATCATTTTCTTGTTTTGAGACTGGCATAAAAGACGGTATAGAGGAGGTCCTGAGACAGTCGTGTGTTGAGCCGGTAGACGTTCGGATGCCTCTGATGGGAGGAGGATTGTCCGTCCAGTGTTTCTGTCAGCGCCGAGTGTGTTCCAACTGGTTGGGATTAGGCGTGAAGACGGAGTGGTTAGGGTTAGGGGACGATTAGGGTCAGCGACATCAGGGCTAGTTGGGGCTTAGGCAACGGTTTCAGAGTCTTTAGGGTTAGGCATTGGTTTCGAGTGGTTAGGTTTAGGAAACAATTAGGGTTGGCGGCATCAGAGCTAACTGGAGTTTAAGCATTAGTTCCAGAGTCTGGTTAGGGTTAGGCACTAGTTTCGACTGGTTAGGGTTAGGGGTTAGGGTTAGGGTTAGAGACATCAGGGCTAATTGGAGCAATAGTTCGAGAGTCTGGTTAGGATTAGGCAATAGTTTCGACTGGTTAGGGTTAGGAAAATATACTGGTTGGGGCTAATGTAGTTTAGAGTAGGCAGCCATTTTAGGAGGGAGTCTAGTTTGGGAGACACATCATCAGTAGTGTACCTCAGGATCATCGGGTGTTTCGGCCATTACCACTAGACACCCTCACCCGAGGGCGGCCCCGCTGGGGTTGATCAAGTCCCAGGGTGTGTCTCATAGTCAATTAGTTGTTAGTTTAGATCAAGTAACGTTGGTTTGTGTCTGTGATTTGACCTTTGACCTTTTAGCTTTATGCCTCAAATTCAATATTGACGGTTTGCTTCTAGTTATTGTAGTTAGTTTAGATTAAGTAACTATGTTATTAATCTGGGATGTTGACCTTTGACCTTTTAGCTTTAGGCATCCAATTAAAGTTATTCAATTTAAATTCGATATCATCATCAAATTGAAAGTTTGCTTCTAGTTATTGTATTTACTGGCGCATCCTCGGCCTAGTCATCTAAGCTGGACTAGGGGATGGAGGATTTTGGGAAGAGGGAGGTTGGCAGTGCAGGGTGGAAGACCAGGTAGCACTTAGTTTTCAAGGGAACCGGTTGTCCGAGGGCACAGGCGGGGTTAGGTGAAATGAATTTATCTCGATGACTCTCCCCGCTTCGTCCGTCGACTGGGCGGTTTGGAGTAGAGAGTCAAAGGCATGGCACGGGCCGACGCTTGTCACTCTGGTTCCCTGATACTGTGTGCTGTCTTCCTAATGAGAAGATGACATTGTGTCCTTGATTTTTGGTCGATTTTTTGATGTGTTTTTTGTGGGAGTGGTCAAGTCTCCGATGCAGTTTTTGATGAAGTTTCACTGGTTCCCAAGTCGATGTTTGCAGGCTGGTCAGTAACGGGGGTTTGAAGAGCAGTTGTCCAATCGTTGATGAGACTCTCCAGATTTAAGACAGCCCCCAGGAGACCCTGAGACAGCTGTATGGAGAGACACTTACCTTTGAGTTGAGTAGATTTTTGGGGGGATTTTTTGTGTTGAAGCTAAGTTTAAAGACAGCCCCCAGGAGGCCCTGAGACAGCTGTGTTGTTTTGGAGTCAGATAGACTTTGAGTTGAATAGTTTTTTTGGGTTGAGATTAACATTAAAGACAGCCCCCAGGAGGCCCTGAGACAGCTGTGCTGTTTTTTTAGTCAACTACATTAGCTTGTGTTGAAATCAACATTAAGCACAGCCCCCAGGAGGCCCTGAGACAGCCATGCTGTTTTGGAGTCAAATAGACTTGGAGTTGACTACATTAACTTGTGCTGGCATTAACATTATACACAGCCCCCAGGAGGCCCTGAGACAGCTGTGTTGTTTTGGAATCATATAGACTTTGAGTTGAATCATTTTCTTGTTTTGAGACTGGCATAAAAGACGGTATAGAGGAGGTCCTGAGACAGTCGTGTGTTGAGCCGGTAGACGTTCGGATGCCTCTGATGGGAGGAGGATTGTCCGTCCAGTGTTTCTGTCAGCGCCGAGTGTGTTCCAACTGGTTGGGATTAGGCGTGAAGACGGAGTGGTTAGGGTTAGGGGACGATTAGGGTCAGCGACATCAGGGCTAGTTGGGGCTTAGGCAACGGTTTCAGAGTCTTTAGGGTTAGGCATTGGTTTCGAGTGGTTAGGTTTAGGAAACAATTAGGGTTGGCGGCATCAGAGCTAACTGGAGTTTAAGCATTAGTTCCAGAGTCTGGTTAGGGTTAGGCACTAGTTTCGACTGGTTAGGGTTAGGGGTTAGGGTTAGGGTTAGAGACATCAGGGCTAATTGGAGCAATAGTTCGAGAGTCTGGTTAGGATTAGGCAATAGTTTCGACTGGTTAGGGTTAGGAAAATATACTGGTTGGGGCTAATGTAGTTTAGAGTAGGCAGCCATTTTAGGAGGGAGTCTAGTTTGGGAGACACATCATCAGTAGTGTACCTCAGGATCATCGGGTGTTTCGGCCATTACCACTAGACACCCTCACCCGAGGGCGGCCCCGCTGGGGTTGATCAAGTCCCAGGGTGTGTCTCATAGTCAATTAGTTGTTAGTTTAGATCAAGTAACGTTGGTTTGTGTCTGTGATTTGACCTTTGACCTTTTAGCTTTATGCCTCAAATTCAATATTGACGGTTTGCTTCTAGTTATTGTAGTTAGTTTAGATTAAGTAACTATGTTATTAATCTGGGATGTTGACCTTTGACCTTTTAGCTTTAGGCATCCAATTAAAGTTATTCAATTTAAATTCGATATCATCATCAAATTGAAAGTTTGCTTCTAGTTATTGTATTTACTGGCGCATCCTCGGCCTAGTCATCTAAGCTGGACTAGGGGATGGAGGATTTTGGGAAGAGGGAGGTTGGCAGTGCAGGGTGGAAGACCAGGTAGCACTTAGTTTTCAAGGGAACCGGTTGTCCGAGGGCACAGGCGGGGTTAGGTGAAATGAATTTATCTCGATGACTCTCCCCGCTTCGTCCGTCGACTGGGCGGTTTGGAGTAGAGAGTCAAAGGCATGGCACGGGCCGACGCTTGTCACTCTGGTTCCCTGATACTGTGTGCTGTCTTCCTAATGAGAAGATGACATTGTGTCCTTGATTTTTGGTCGATTTTTTGATGTGTTTTTTGTGGGAGTGGTCAAGTCTCCGATGCAGTTTTTGATGAAGTTTCACTGGTTCCCAAGTCGATGTTTGCAGGCTGGTCAGTAACGGGGGTTTGAAGAGCAGTTGTCCAATCGTTGATGAGACTCTCCAGATTTAAGACAGCCCCCAGGAGACCCTGAGACAGCTGTATGGAGAGACACTTACCTTTGAGTTGAGTAGATTTTTGGGGGGATTTTTTGTGTTGAAGCTAAGTTTAAAGACAGCCCCCAGGAGGCCCTGAGACAGCTGTGTTGTTTTGGAGTCAGATAGACTTTGAGTTGAATAGTTTTTTTGGGTTGAGATTAACATTAAAGACAGCCCCCAGGAGGCCCTGAGACAGCTGTGCTGTTTTTTTAGTCAACTACATTAGCTTGTGTTGAAATCAACATTAAGCACAGCCCCCAGGAGGCCCTGAGACAGCCATGCTGTTTTGGAGTCAAATAGACTTGGAGTTGACTACATTAACTTGTGCTGGCATTAACATTATACACAGCCCCCAGGAGGCCCTGAGACAGCTGTGTTGTTTTGGAATCATATAGACTTTGAGTTGAATCATTTTCTTGTTTTGAGACTGGCATAAAAGACGGTATAGAGGAGGTCCTGAGACAGTCGTGTGTTGAGCCGGTAGACGTTCGGATGCCTCTGATGGGAGGAGGATTGTCCGTCCAGTGTTTCTGTCAGCGCCGAGTGTGTTCCAACTGGTTGGGATTAGGCGTGAAGACGGAGTGGTTAGGGTTAGGGGACGATTAGGGTCAGCGACATCAGGGCTAGTTGGGGCTTAGGCAACGGTTTCAGAGTCTTTAGGGTTAGGCATTGGTTTCGAGTGGTTAGGTTTAGGAAACAATTAGGGTTGGCGGCATCAGAGCTAACTGGAGTTTAAGCATTAGTTCCAGAGTCTGGTTAGGGTTAGGCACTAGTTTCGACTGGTTAGGGTTAGGGGTTAGGGTTAGGGTTAGAGACATCAGGGCTAATTGGAGCAATAGTTCGAGAGTCTGGTTAGGATTAGGCAATAGTTTCGACTGGTTAGGGTTAGGAAAATATACTGGTTGGGGCTAATGTAGTTTAGAGTAGGCAGCCATTTTAGGAGGGAGTCTAGTTTGGGAGACACATCATCAGTAGTGTACCTCAGGATCATCGGGTGTTTCGGCCATTACCACTAGACACCCTCACCCGAGGGCGGCCCCGCTGGGGTTGATCAAGTCCCAGGGTGTGTCTCATAGTCAATTAGTTGTTAGTTTAGATCAAGTAACGTTGGTTTGTGTCTGTGATTTGACCTTTGACCTTTTAGCTTTATGCCTCAAATTCAATATTGACGGTTTGCTTCTAGTTATTGTAGTTAGTTTAGATTAAGTAACTATGTTATTAATCTGGGATGTTGACCTTTGACCTTTTAGCTTTAGGCATCCAATTAAAGTTATTCAATTTAAATTCGATATCATCATCAAATTGAAAGTTTGCTTCTAGTTATTGTATTTACTGGCGCATCCTCGGCCTAGTCATCTAAGCTGGACTAGGGGATGGAGGATTTTGGGAAGAGGGAGGTTGGCAGTGCAGGGTGGAAGACCAGGTAGCACTTAGTTTTCAAGGGAACCGGTTGTCCGAGGGCACAGGCGGGGTTAGGTGAAATGAATTTATCTCGATGACTCTCCCCGCTTCGTCCGTCGACTGGGCGGTTTGGAGTAGAGAGTCAAAGGCATGGCACGGGCCGACGCTTGTCACTCTGGTTCCCTGATACTGTGTGCTGTCTTCCTAATGAGAAGATGACATTGTGTCCTTGATTTTTGGTCGATTTTTTGATGTGTTTTTTGTGGGAGTGGTCAAGTCTCCGATGCAGTTTTTGATGAAGTTTCACTGGTTCCCAAGTCGATGTTTGCAGGCTGGTCAGTAACGGGGGTTTGAAGAGCAGTTGTCCAATCGTTGATGAGACTCTCCAGATTTAAGACAGCCCCCAGGAGACCCTGAGACAGCTGTATGGAGAGACACTTACCTTTGAGTTGAGTAGATTTTTGGGGGGATTTTTTGTGTTGAAGCTAAGTTTAAAGACAGCCCCCAGGAGGCCCTGAGACAGCTGTGTTGTTTTGGAGTCAGATAGACTTTGAGTTGAATAGTTTTTTTGGGTTGAGATTAACATTAAAGACAGCCCCCAGGAGGCCCTGAGACAGCTGTGCTGTTTTTTTAGTCAACTACATTAGCTTGTGTTGAAATCAACATTAAGCACAGCCCCCAGGAGGCCCTGAGACAGCCATGCTGTTTTGGAGTCAAATAGACTTGGAGTTGACTACATTAACTTGTGCTGGCATTAACATTATACACAGCCCCCAGGAGGCCCTGAGACAGCTGTGTTGTTTTGGAATCATATAGACTTTGAGTTGAATCATTTTCTTGTTTTGAGACTGGCATAAAAGACGGTATAGAGGAGGTCCTGAGACAGTCGTGTGTTGAGCCGGTAGACGTTCGGATGCCTCTGATGGGAGGAGGATTGTCCGTCCAGTGTTTCTGTCAGCGCCGAGTGTGTTCCAACTGGTTGGGATTAGGCGTGAAGACGGAGTGGTTAGGGTTAGGGGACGATTAGGGTCAGCGACATCAGGGCTAGTTGGGGCTTAGGCAACGGTTTCAGAGTCTTTAGGGTTAGGCATTGGTTTCGAGTGGTTAGGTTTAGGAAACAATTAGGGTTGGCGGCATCAGAGCTAACTGGAGTTTAAGCATTAGTTCCAGAGTCTGGTTAGGGTTAGGCACTAGTTTCGACTGGTTAGGGTTAGGGGTTAGGGTTAGGGTTAGAGACATCAGGGCTAATTGGAGCAATAGTTCGAGAGTCTGGTTAGGATTAGGCAATAGTTTCGACTGGTTAGGGTTAGGAAAATATACTGGTTGGGGCTAATGTAGTTTAGAGTAGGCAGCCATTTTAGGAGGGAGTCTAGTTTGGGAGACACATCATCAGTAGTGTACCTCAGGATCATCGGGTGTTTCGGCCATTACCACTAGACACCCTCACCCGAGGGCGGCCCCGCTGGGGTTGATCAAGTCCCAGGGTGTGTCTCATAGTCAATTAGTTGTTAGTTTAGATCAAGTAACGTTGGTTTGTGTCTGTGATTTGACCTTTGACCTTTTAGCTTTATGCCTCAAATTCAATATTGACGGTTTGCTTCTAGTTATTGTAGTTAGTTTAGATTAAGTAACTATGTTATTAATCTGGGATGTTGACCTTTGACCTTTTAGCTTTAGGCATCCAATTAAAGTTATTCAATTTAAATTCGATATCATCATCAAATTGAAAGTTTGCTTCTAGTTATTGTATTTACTGGCGCATCCTCGGCCTAGTCATCTAAGCTGGACTAGGGGATGGAGGATTTTGGGAAGAGGGAGGTTGGCAGTGCAGGGTGGAAGACCAGGTAGCACTTAGTTTTCAAGGGAACCGGTTGTCCGAGGGCACAGGCGGGGTTAGGTGAAATGAATTTATCTCGATGACTCTCCCCGCTTCGTCCGTCGACTGGGCGGTTTGGAGTAGAGAGTCAAAGGCATGGCACGGGCCGACGCTTGTCACTCTGGTTCCCTGATACTGTGTGCTGTCTTCCTAATGAGAAGATGACATTGTGTCCTTGATTTTTGGTCGATTTTTTGATGTGTTTTTTGTGGGAGTGGTCAAGTCTCCGATGCAGTTTTTGATGAAGTTTCACTGGTTCCCAAGTCGATGTTTGCAGGCTGGTCAGTAACGGGGGTTTGAAGAGCAGTTGTCCAATCGTTGATGAGACTCTCCAGATTTAAGACAGCCCCCAGGAGACCCTGAGACAGCTGTATGGAGAGACACTTACCTTTGAGTTGAGTAGATTTTTGGGGGGATTTTTTGTGTTGAAGCTAAGTTTAAAGACAGCCCCCAGGAGGCCCTGAGACAGCTGTGTTGTTTTGGAGTCAGATAGACTTTGAGTTGAATAGTTTTTTTGGGTTGAGATTAACATTAAAGACAGCCCCCAGGAGGCCCTGAGACAGCTGTGCTGTTTTTTTAGTCAACTACATTAGCTTGTGTTGAAATCAACATTAAGCACAGCCCCCAGGAGGCCCTGAGACAGCCATGCTGTTTTGGAGTCAAATAGACTTGGAGTTGACTACATTAACTTGTGCTGGCATTAACATTATACACAGCCCCCAGGAGGCCCTGAGACAGCTGTGTTGTTTTGGAATCATATAGACTTTGAGTTGAATCATTTTCTTGTTTTGAGACTGGCATAAAAGACGGTATAGAGGAGGTCCTGAGACAGTCGTGTGTTGAGCCGGTAGACGTTCGGATGCCTCTGATGGGAGGAGGATTGTCCGTCCAGTGTTTCTGTCAGCGCCGAGTGTGTTCCAACTGGTTGGGATTAGGCGTGAAGACGGAGTGGTTAGGGTTAGGGGACGATTAGGGTCAGCGACATCAGGGCTAGTTGGGGCTTAGGCAACGGTTTCAGAGTCTTTAGGGTTAGGCATTGGTTTCGAGTGGTTAGGTTTAGGAAACAATTAGGGTTGGCGGCATCAGAGCTAACTGGAGTTTAAGCATTAGTTCCAGAGTCTGGTTAGGGTTAGGCACTAGTTTCGACTGGTTAGGGTTAGGGGTTAGGGTTAGGGTTAGAGACATCAGGGCTAATTGGAGCAATAGTTCGAGAGTCTGGTTAGGATTAGGCAATAGTTTCGACTGGTTAGGGTTAGGAAAATATACTGGTTGGGGCTAATGTAGTTTAGAGTAGGCAGCCATTTTAGGAGGGAGTCTAGTTTGGGAGACACATCATCAGTAGTGTACCTCAGGATCATCGGGTGTTTCGGCCATTACCACTAGACACCCTCACCCGAGGGCGGCCCCGCTGGGGTTGATCAAGTCCCAGGGTGTGTCTCATAGTCAATTAGTTGTTAGTTTAGATCAAGTAACGTTGGTTTGTGTCTGTGATTTGACCTTTGACCTTTTAGCTTTATGCCTCAAATTCAATATTGACGGTTTGCTTCTAGTTATTGTAGTTAGTTTAGATTAAGTAACTATGTTATTAATCTGGGATGTTGACCTTTGACCTTTTAGCTTTAGGCATCCAATTAAAGTTATTCAATTTAAATTCGATATCATCATCAAATTGAAAGTTTGCTTCTAGTTATTGTATTTACTGGCGCATCCTCGGCCTAGTCATCTAAGCTGGACTAGGGGATGGAGGATTTTGGGAAGAGGGAGGTTGGCAGTGCAGGGTGGAAGACCAGGTAGCACTTAGTTTTCAAGGGAACCGGTTGTCCGAGGGCACAGGCGGGGTTAGGTGAAATGAATTTATCTCGATGACTCTCCCCGCTTCGTCCGTCGACTGGGCGGTTTGGAGTAGAGAGTCAAAGGCATGGCACGGGCCGACGCTTGTCACTCTGGTTCCCTGATACTGTGTGCTGTCTTCCTAATGAGAAGATGACATTGTGTCCTTGATTTTTGGTCGATTTTTTGATGTGTTTTTTGTGGGAGTGGTCAAGTCTCCGATGCAGTTTTTGATGAAGTTTCACTGGTTCCCAAGTCGATGTTTGCAGGCTGGTCAGTAACGGGGGTTTGAAGAGCAGTTGTCCAATCGTTGATGAGACTCTCCAGATTTAAGACAGCCCCCAGGAGACCCTGAGACAGCTGTATGGAGAGACACTTACCTTTGAGTTGAGTAGATTTTTGGGGGGATTTTTTGTGTTGAAGCTAAGTTTAAAGACAGCCCCCAGGAGGCCCTGAGACAGCTGTGTTGTTTTGGAGTCAGATAGACTTTGAGTTGAATAGTTTTTTTGGGTTGAGATTAACATTAAAGACAGCCCCCAGGAGGCCCTGAGACAGCTGTGCTGTTTTTTTAGTCAACTACATTAGCTTGTGTTGAAATCAACATTAAGCACAGCCCCCAGGAGGCCCTGAGACAGCCATGCTGTTTTGGAGTCAAATAGACTTGGAGTTGACTACATTAACTTGTGCTGGCATTAACATTATACACAGCCCCCAGGAGGCCCTGAGACAGCTGTGTTGTTTTGGAATCATATAGACTTTGAGTTGAATCATTTTCTTGTTTTGAGACTGGCATAAAAGACGGTATAGAGGAGGTCCTGAGACAGTCGTGTGTTGAGCCGGTAGACGTTCGGATGCCTCTGATGGGAGGAGGATTGTCCGTCCAGTGTTTCTGTCAGCGCCGAGTGTGTTCCAACTGGTTGGGATTAGGCGTGAAGACGGAGTGGTTAGGGTTAGGGGACGATTAGGGTCAGCGACATCAGGGCTAGTTGGGGCTTAGGCAACGGTTTCAGAGTCTTTAGGGTTAGGCATTGGTTTCGAGTGGTTAGGTTTAGGAAACAATTAGGGTTGGCGGCATCAGAGCTAACTGGAGTTTAAGCATTAGTTCCAGAGTCTGGTTAGGGTTAGGCACTAGTTTCGACTGGTTAGGGTTAGGGGTTAGGGTTAGGGTTAGAGACATCAGGGCTAATTGGAGCAATAGTTCGAGAGTCTGGTTAGGATTAGGCAATAGTTTCGACTGGTTAGGGTTAGGAAAATATACTGGTTGGGGCTAATGTAGTTTAGAGTAGGCAGCCATTTTAGGAGGGAGTCTAGTTTGGGAGACACATCATCAGTAGTGTACCTCAGGATCATCGGGTGTTTCGGCCATTACCACTAGACACCCTCACCCGAGGGCGGCCCCGCTGGGGTTGATCAAGTCCCAGGGTGTGTCTCATAGTCAATTAGTTGTTAGTTTAGATCAAGTAACGTTGGTTTGTGTCTGTGATTTGACCTTTGACCTTTTAGCTTTATGCCTCAAATTCAATATTGACGGTTTGCTTCTAGTTATTGTAGTTAGTTTAGATTAAGTAACTATGTTATTAATCTGGGATGTTGACCTTTGACCTTTTAGCTTTAGGCATCCAATTAAAGTTATTCAATTTAAATTCGATATCATCATCAAATTGAAAGTTTGCTTCTAGTTATTGTATTTACTGGCGCATCCTCGGCCTAGTCATCTAAGCTGGACTAGGGGATGGAGGATTTTGGGAAGAGGGAGGTTGGCAGTGCAGGGTGGAAGACCAGGTAGCACTTAGTTTTCAAGGGAACCGGTTGTCCGAGGGCACAGGCGGGGTTAGGTGAAATGAATTTATCTCGATGACTCTCCCCGCTTCGTCCGTCGACTGGGCGGTTTGGAGTAGAGAGTCAAAGGCATGGCACGGGCCGACGCTTGTCACTCTGGTTCCCTGATACTGTGTGCTGTCTTCCTAATGAGAAGATGACATTGTGTCCTTGATTTTTGGTCGATTTTTTGATGTGTTTTTTGTGGGAGTGGTCAAGTCTCCGATGCAGTTTTTGATGAAGTTTCACTGGTTCCCAAGTCGATGTTTGCAGGCTGGTCAGTAACGGGGGTTTGAAGAGCAGTTGTCCAATCGTTGATGAGACTCTCCAGATTTAAGACAGCCCCCAGGAGACCCTGAGACAGCTGTATGGAGAGACACTTACCTTTGAGTTGAGTAGATTTTTGGGGGGATTTTTTGTGTTGAAGCTAAGTTTAAAGACAGCCCCCAGGAGGCCCTGAGACAGCTGTGTTGTTTTGGAGTCAGATAGACTTTGAGTTGAATAGTTTTTTTGGGTTGAGATTAACATTAAAGACAGCCCCCAGGAGGCCCTGAGACAGCTGTGCTGTTTTTTTAGTCAACTACATTAGCTTGTGTTGAAATCAACATTAAGCACAGCCCCCAGGAGGCCCTGAGACAGCCATGCTGTTTTGGAGTCAAATAGACTTGGAGTTGACTACATTAACTTGTGCTGGCATTAACATTATACACAGCCCCCAGGAGGCCCTGAGACAGCTGTGTTGTTTTGGAATCATATAGACTTTGAGTTGAATCATTTTCTTGTTTTGAGACTGGCATAAAAGACGGTATAGAGGAGGTCCTGAGACAGTCGTGTGTTGAGCCGGTAGACGTTCGGATGCCTCTGATGGGAGGAGGATTGTCCGTCCAGTGTTTCTGTCAGCGCCGAGTGTGTTCCAACTGGTTGGGATTAGGCGTGAAGACGGAGTGGTTAGGGTTAGGGGACGATTAGGGTCAGCGACATCAGGGCTAGTTGGGGCTTAGGCAACGGTTTCAGAGTCTTTAGGGTTAGGCATTGGTTTCGAGTGGTTAGGTTTAGGAAACAATTAGGGTTGGCGGCATCAGAGCTAACTGGAGTTTAAGCATTAGTTCCAGAGTCTGGTTAGGGTTAGGCACTAGTTTCGACTGGTTAGGGTTAGGGGTTAGGGTTAGGGTTAGAGACATCAGGGCTAATTGGAGCAATAGTTCGAGAGTCTGGTTAGGATTAGGCAATAGTTTCGACTGGTTAGGGTTAGGAAAATATACTGGTTGGGGCTAATGTAGTTTAGAGTAGGCAGCCATTTTAGGAGGGAGTCTAGTTTGGGAGACACATCATCAGTAGTGTACCTCAGGATCATCGGGTGTTTCGGCCATTACCACTAGACACCCTCACCCGAGGGCGGCCCCGCTGGGGTTGATCAAGTCCCAGGGTGTGTCTCATAGTCAATTAGTTGTTAGTTTAGATCAAGTAACGTTGGTTTGTGTCTGTGATTTGACCTTTGACCTTTTAGCTTTATGCCTCAAATTCAATATTGACGGTTTGCTTCTAGTTATTGTAGTTAGTTTAGATTAAGTAACTATGTTATTAATCTGGGATGTTGACCTTTGACCTTTTAGCTTTAGGCATCCAATTAAAGTTATTCAATTTAAATTCGATATCATCATCAAATTGAAAGTTTGCTTCTAGTTATTGTATTTACTGGCGCATCCTCGGCCTAGTCATCTAAGCTGGACTAGGGGATGGAGGATTTTGGGAAGAGGGAGGTTGGCAGTGCAGGGTGGAAGACCAGGTAGCACTTAGTTTTCAAGGGAACCGGTTGTCCGAGGGCACAGGCGGGGTTAGGTGAAATGAATTTATCTCGATGACTCTCCCCGCTTCGTCCGTCGACTGGGCGGTTTGGAGTAGAGAGTCAAAGGCATGGCACGGGCCGACGCTTGTCACTCTGGTTCCCTGATACTGTGTGCTGTCTTCCTAATGAGAAGATGACATTGTGTCCTTGATTTTTGGTCGATTTTTTGATGTGTTTTTTGTGGGAGTGGTCAAGTCTCCGATGCAGTTTTTGATGAAGTTTCACTGGTTCCCAAGTCGATGTTTGCAGGCTGGTCAGTAACGGGGGTTTGAAGAGCAGTTGTCCAATCGTTGATGAGACTCTCCAGATTTAAGACAGCCCCCAGGAGACCCTGAGACAGCTGTATGGAGAGACACTTACCTTTGAGTTGAGTAGATTTTTGGGGGGATTTTTTGTGTTGAAGCTAAGTTTAAAGACAGCCCCCAGGAGGCCCTGAGACAGCTGTGTTGTTTTGGAGTCAGATAGACTTTGAGTTGAATAGTTTTTTTGGGTTGAGATTAACATTAAAGACAGCCCCCAGGAGGCCCTGAGACAGCTGTGCTGTTTTTTTAGTCAACTACATTAGCTTGTGTTGAAATCAACATTAAGCACAGCCCCCAGGAGGCCCTGAGACAGCCATGCTGTTTTGGAGTCAAATAGACTTGGAGTTGACTACATTAACTTGTGCTGGCATTAACATTATACACAGCCCCCAGGAGGCCCTGAGACAGCTGTGTTGTTTTGGAATCATATAGACTTTGAGTTGAATCATTTTCTTGTTTTGAGACTGGCATAAAAGACGGTATAGAGGAGGTCCTGAGACAGTCGTGTGTTGAGCCGGTAGACGTTCGGATGCCTCTGATGGGAGGAGGATTGTCCGTCCAGTGTTTCTGTCAGCGCCGAGTGTGTTCCAACTGGTTGGGATTAGGCGTGAAGACGGAGTGGTTAGGGTTAGGGGACGATTAGGGTCAGCGACATCAGGGCTAGTTGGGGCTTAGGCAACGGTTTCAGAGTCTTTAGGGTTAGGCATTGGTTTCGAGTGGTTAGGTTTAGGAAACAATTAGGGTTGGCGGCATCAGAGCTAACTGGAGTTTAAGCATTAGTTCCAGAGTCTGGTTAGGGTTAGGCACTAGTTTCGACTGGTTAGGGTTAGGGGTTAGGGTTAGGGTTAGAGACATCAGGGCTAATTGGAGCAATAGTTCGAGAGTCTGGTTAGGATTAGGCAATAGTTTCGACTGGTTAGGGTTAGGAAAATATACTGGTTGGGGCTAATGTAGTTTAGAGTAGGCAGCCATTTTAGGAGGGAGTCTAGTTTGGGAGACACATCATCAGTAGTGTACCTCAGGATCATCGGGTGTTTCGGCCATTACCACTAGACACCCTCACCCGAGGGCGGCCCCGCTGGGGTTGATCAAGTCCCAGGGTGTGTCTCATAGTCAATTAGTTGTTAGTTTAGATCAAGTAACGTTGGTTTGTGTCTGTGATTTGACCTTTGACCTTTTAGCTTTATGCCTCAAATTCAATATTGACGGTTTGCTTCTAGTTATTGTAGTTAGTTTAGATTAAGTAACTATGTTATTAATCTGGGATGTTGACCTTTGACCTTTTAGCTTTAGGCATCCAATTAAAGTTATTCAATTTAAATTCGATATCATCATCAAATTGAAAGTTTGCTTCTAGTTATTGTATTTACTGGCGCATCCTCGGCCTAGTCATCTAAGCTGGACTAGGGGATGGAGGATTTTGGGAAGAGGGAGGTTGGCAGTGCAGGGTGGAAGACCAGGTAGCACTTAGTTTTCAAGGGAACCGGTTGTCCGAGGGCACAGGCGGGGTTAGGTGAAATGAATTTATCTCGATGACTCTCCCCGCTTCGTCCGTCGACTGGGCGGTTTGGAGTAGAGAGTCAAAGGCATGGCACGGGCCGACGCTTGTCACTCTGGTTCCCTGATACTGTGTGCTGTCTTCCTAATGAGAAGATGACATTGTGTCCTTGATTTTTGGTCGATTTTTTGATGTGTTTTTTGTGGGAGTGGTCAAGTCTCCGATGCAGTTTTTGATGAAGTTTCACTGGTTCCCAAGTCGATGTTTGCAGGCTGGTCAGTAACGGGGGTTTGAAGAGCAGTTGTCCAATCGTTGATGAGACTCTCCAGATTTAAGACAGCCCCCAGGAGACCCTGAGACAGCTGTATGGAGAGACACTTACCTTTGAGTTGAGTAGATTTTTGGGGGGATTTTTTGTGTTGAAGCTAAGTTTAAAGACAGCCCCCAGGAGGCCCTGAGACAGCTGTGTTGTTTTGGAGTCAGATAGACTTTGAGTTGAATAGTTTTTTTGGGTTGAGATTAACATTAAAGACAGCCCCCAGGAGGCCCTGAGACAGCTGTGCTGTTTTTTTAGTCAACTACATTAGCTTGTGTTGAAATCAACATTAAGCACAGCCCCCAGGAGGCCCTGAGACAGCCATGCTGTTTTGGAGTCAAATAGACTTGGAGTTGACTACATTAACTTGTGCTGGCATTAACATTATACACAGCCCCCAGGAGGCCCTGAGACAGCTGTGTTGTTTTGGAATCATATAGACTTTGAGTTGAATCATTTTCTTGTTTTGAGACTGGCATAAAAGACGGTATAGAGGAGGTCCTGAGACAGTCGTGTGTTGAGCCGGTAGACGTTCGGATGCCTCTGATGGGAGGAGGATTGTCCGTCCAGTGTTTCTGTCAGCGCCGAGTGTGTTCCAACTGGTTGGGATTAGGCGTGAAGACGGAGTGGTTAGGGTTAGGGGACGATTAGGGTCAGCGACATCAGGGCTAGTTGGGGCTTAGGCAACGGTTTCAGAGTCTTTAGGGTTAGGCATTGGTTTCGAGTGGTTAGGTTTAGGAAACAATTAGGGTTGGCGGCATCAGAGCTAACTGGAGTTTAAGCATTAGTTCCAGAGTCTGGTTAGGGTTAGGCACTAGTTTCGACTGGTTAGGGTTAGGGGTTAGGGTTAGGGTTAGAGACATCAGGGCTAATTGGAGCAATAGTTCGAGAGTCTGGTTAGGATTAGGCAATAGTTTCGACTGGTTAGGGTTAGGAAAATATACTGGTTGGGGCTAATGTAGTTTAGAGTAGGCAGCCATTTTAGGAGGGAGTCTAGTTTGGGAGACACATCATCAGTAGTGTACCTCAGGATCATCGGGTGTTTCGGCCATTACCACTAGACACCCTCACCCGAGGGCGGCCCCGCTGGGGTTGATCAAGTCCCAGGGTGTGTCTCATAGTCAATTAGTTGTTAGTTTAGATCAAGTAACGTTGGTTTGTGTCTGTGATTTGACCTTTGACCTTTTAGCTTTATGCCTCAAATTCAATATTGACGGTTTGCTTCTAGTTATTGTAGTTAGTTTAGATTAAGTAACTATGTTATTAATCTGGGATGTTGACCTTTGACCTTTTAGCTTTAGGCATCCAATTAAAGTTATTCAATTTAAATTCGATATCATCATCAAATTGAAAGTTTGCTTCTAGTTATTGTATTTACTGGCGCATCCTCGGCCTAGTCATCTAAGCTGGACTAGGGGATGGAGGATTTTGGGAAGAGGGAGGTTGGCAGTGCAGGGTGGAAGACCAGGTAGCACTTAGTTTTCAAGGGAACCGGTTGTCCGAGGGCACAGGCGGGGTTAGGTGAAATGAATTTATCTCGATGACTCTCCCCGCTTCGTCCGTCGACTGGGCGGTTTGGAGTAGAGAGTCAAAGGCATGGCACGGGCCGACGCTTGTCACTCTGGTTCCCTGATACTGTGTGCTGTCTTCCTAATGAGAAGATGACATTGTGTCCTTGATTTTTGGTCGATTTTTTGATGTGTTTTTTGTGGGAGTGGTCAAGTCTCCGATGCAGTTTTTGATGAAGTTTCACTGGTTCCCAAGTCGATGTTTGCAGGCTGGTCAGTAACGGGGGTTTGAAGAGCAGTTGTCCAATCGTTGATGAGACTCTCCAGATTTAAGACAGCCCCCAGGAGACCCTGAGACAGCTGTATGGAGAGACACTTACCTTTGAGTTGAGTAGATTTTTGGGGGGATTTTTTGTGTTGAAGCTAAGTTTAAAGACAGCCCCCAGGAGGCCCTGAGACAGCTGTGTTGTTTTGGAGTCAGATAGACTTTGAGTTGAATAGTTTTTTTGGGTTGAGATTAACATTAAAGACAGCCCCCAGGAGGCCCTGAGACAGCTGTGCTGTTTTTTTAGTCAACTACATTAGCTTGTGTTGAAATCAACATTAAGCACAGCCCCCAGGAGGCCCTGAGACAGCCATGCTGTTTTGGAGTCAAATAGACTTGGAGTTGACTACATTAACTTGTGCTGGCATTAACATTATACACAGCCCCCAGGAGGCCCTGAGACAGCTGTGTTGTTTTGGAATCATATAGACTTTGAGTTGAATCATTTTCTTGTTTTGAGACTGGCATAAAAGACGGTATAGAGGAGGTCCTGAGACAGTCGTGTGTTGAGCCGGTAGACGTTCGGATGCCTCTGATGGGAGGAGGATTGTCCGTCCAGTGTTTCTGTCAGCGCCGAGTGTGTTCCAACTGGTTGGGATTAGGCGTGAAGACGGAGTGGTTAGGGTTAGGGGACGATTAGGGTCAGCGACATCAGGGCTAGTTGGGGCTTAGGCAACGGTTTCAGAGTCTTTAGGGTTAGGCATTGGTTTCGAGTGGTTAGGTTTAGGAAACAATTAGGGTTGGCGGCATCAGAGCTAACTGGAGTTTAAGCATTAGTTCCAGAGTCTGGTTAGGGTTAGGCACTAGTTTCGACTGGTTAGGGTTAGGGGTTAGGGTTAGGGTTAGAGACATCAGGGCTAATTGGAGCAATAGTTCGAGAGTCTGGTTAGGATTAGGCAATAGTTTCGACTGGTTAGGGTTAGGAAAATATACTGGTTGGGGCTAATGTAGTTTAGAGTAGGCAGCCATTTTAGGAGGGAGTCTAGTTTGGGAGACACATCATCAGTAGTGTACCTCAGGATCATCGGGTGTTTCGGCCATTACCACTAGACACCCTCACCCGAGGGCGGCCCCGCTGGGGTTGATCAAGTCCCAGGGTGTGTCTCATAGTCAATTAGTTGTTAGTTTAGATCAAGTAACGTTGGTTTGTGTCTGTGATTTGACCTTTGACCTTTTAGCTTTATGCCTCAAATTCAATATTGACGGTTTGCTTCTAGTTATTGTAGTTAGTTTAGATTAAGTAACTATGTTATTAATCTGGGATGTTGACCTTTGACCTTTTAGCTTTAGGCATCCAATTAAAGTTATTCAATTTAAATTCGATATCATCATCAAATTGAAAGTTTGCTTCTAGTTATTGTATTTACTGGCGCATCCTCGGCCTAGTCATCTAAGCTGGACTAGGGGATGGAGGATTTTGGGAAGAGGGAGGTTGGCAGTGCAGGGTGGAAGACCAGGTAGCACTTAGTTTTCAAGGGAACCGGTTGTCCGAGGGCACAGGCGGGGTTAGGTGAAATGAATTTATCTCGATGACTCTCCCCGCTTCGTCCGTCGACTGGGCGGTTTGGAGTAGAGAGTCAAAGGCATGGCACGGGCCGACGCTTGTCACTCTGGTTCCCTGATACTGTGTGCTGTCTTCCTAATGAGAAGATGACATTGTGTCCTTGATTTTTGGTCGATTTTTTGATGTGTTTTTTGTGGGAGTGGTCAAGTCTCCGATGCAGTTTTTGATGAAGTTTCACTGGTTCCCAAGTCGATGTTTGCAGGCTGGTCAGTAACGGGGGTTTGAAGAGCAGTTGTCCAATCGTTGATGAGACTCTCCAGATTTAAGACAGCCCCCAGGAGACCCTGAGACAGCTGTATGGAGAGACACTTACCTTTGAGTTGAGTAGATTTTTGGGGGGATTTTTTGTGTTGAAGCTAAGTTTAAAGACAGCCCCCAGGAGGCCCTGAGACAGCTGTGTTGTTTTGGAGTCAGATAGACTTTGAGTTGAATAGTTTTTTTGGGTTGAGATTAACATTAAAGACAGCCCCCAGGAGGCCCTGAGACAGCTGTGCTGTTTTTTTAGTCAACTACATTAGCTTGTGTTGAAATCAACATTAAGCACAGCCCCCAGGAGGCCCTGAGACAGCCATGCTGTTTTGGAGTCAAATAGACTTGGAGTTGACTACATTAACTTGTGCTGGCATTAACATTATACACAGCCCCCAGGAGGCCCTGAGACAGCTGTGTTGTTTTGGAATCATATAGACTTTGAGTTGAATCATTTTCTTGTTTTGAGACTGGCATAAAAGACGGTATAGAGGAGGTCCTGAGACAGTCGTGTGTTGAGCCGGTAGACGTTCGGATGCCTCTGATGGGAGGAGGATTGTCCGTCCAGTGTTTCTGTCAGCGCCGAGTGTGTTCCAACTGGTTGGGATTAGGCGTGAAGACGGAGTGGTTAGGGTTAGGGGACGATTAGGGTCAGCGACATCAGGGCTAGTTGGGGCTTAGGCAACGGTTTCAGAGTCTTTAGGGTTAGGCATTGGTTTCGAGTGGTTAGGTTTAGGAAACAATTAGGGTTGGCGGCATCAGAGCTAACTGGAGTTTAAGCATTAGTTCCAGAGTCTGGTTAGGGTTAGGCACTAGTTTCGACTGGTTAGGGTTAGGGGTTAGGGTTAGGGTTAGAGACATCAGGGCTAATTGGAGCAATAGTTCGAGAGTCTGGTTAGGATTAGGCAATAGTTTCGACTGGTTAGGGTTAGGAAAATATACTGGTTGGGGCTAATGTAGTTTAGAGTAGGCAGCCATTTTAGGAGGGAGTCTAGTTTGGGAGACACATCATCAGTAGTGTACCTCAGGATCATCGGGTGTTTCGGCCATTACCACTAGACACCCTCACCCGAGGGCGGCCCCGCTGGGGTTGATCAAGTCCCAGGGTGTGTCTCATAGTCAATTAGTTGTTAGTTTAGATCAAGTAACGTTGGTTTGTGTCTGTGATTTGACCTTTGACCTTTTAGCTTTATGCCTCAAATTCAATATTGACGGTTTGCTTCTAGTTATTGTAGTTAGTTTAGATTAAGTAACTATGTTATTAATCTGGGATGTTGACCTTTGACCTTTTAGCTTTAGGCATCCAATTAAAGTTATTCAATTTAAATTCGATATCATCATCAAATTGAAAGTTTGCTTCTAGTTATTGTATTTACTGGCGCATCCTCGGCCTAGTCAT
>NW_027125377.1:0-47000 GCF_033026475.1 Channa argus
GACATCCTAGGGCTGCTGCTGCAAGTGCAGCTATTTTTCATGGGAGAAAGTCTCTATTTCAATTAATAGTATGTTGTGGCTTTGTCCAAGCTGAGGCTGTTTAGAAATTGGTTCTTAACTTTCTTCTGTAATCTCGCATAACCCTTTTCGATTTCTTTGACCAATTTGCACTTGCTGCTTGCCCTTTTCGATTTCTTTGACCAATTTGCACATGCTGTTTGCCATACTGCGTGCACCAAGAATAGGGCATCCAATTGCAGGAAAGGAACTCCTCAACAGGTACTCAAAACTGAAATTGAATAACGACCATTGCAACTTTAGCAAGTAATCGTCCGCTCTGTCAAAGACACAGCCTTTTTTCGGCGACTACTCTGGAGTGACTGCAAAAGATCTAACAGGCAAAAGCAGGTTTTCACATTCAGGCCCGTAGGTAACGTTCCTTTTCAAATGCAGATTGACGGAGAACGTAGGAGCGTAATTTGACAATTGATTCATTTTTGTCCAACCTTGAGCGAGTAAAAGTAATGGCATCAGAACGGCGTAACTACACCAGTGGCATGGCCGGGGGCAGTGCTTTTCCAGTCCTCGTTAGTATAGTGGACAGTATCTCCGCCTTTTGTAATTGACATCCTAGGGCTGCTGCTGCAAGTGCAGCTATTTTTCATGGGAGAAAGTCTCTATTTCGATTAATAGTATGTGGTGGCTTTGTCCAAACCGAGGCTGTTTAGAAATTGGTTCTTAACTTTCTTCTGTAGTCTCGCATAACCCTTTTCGATTTCTTTGACCAATTTGCACTTGCTGCTTGCCCTTTTCGATTTCTTTGACCAATTTGCACATGCTGTTTGCCATATCGCGTGCACCAAGAAGAGGGCATGCAATTGCAGGAAAGGAACTCCTCAACAGGTACTCAAAACTGAAATTGAACGACGACCATTGCAACTTTAGCCAGTAATGGTCCGCTCAGTCAAAGGCACACAGCCTTTGTCCAGCGACTACTCTCGCGAGACTGCAAACGAGCAGTGCTTTTCCAGTCCTCGTTAGTATAGTGGACAGTATCTCCGCCTGTCACGTGGAAGACCGGGGTTCGATTCCCCGACGGGGAGAGTCTTTTTGCCTTTGTCCCGGACAGTTGAAATTTCCCGCAATACGTCTTTGGCTTGGTTGAGGAGGCTTGCATTTGCAAATGATGGCCAGAAGAAGTCATCGGGTGTTGTGCCAAAATAGCTCAGTTGGGAGAGCGTTAGACTGAAGATCTAAAGGTCCCTGGTTCGATCCCGGGCTTCGGCATTACATTACCTCTGTCTTGCGTACGATGCCAAGAGTCCCCTAACCTTTTGTTTTTGTACTTAAGACGGTTTGGAAGGTAGTCTCTATGTGTGCCATTCTGTGATTTCAGGTTGTTTTACGGAGCAAGCATGTGTAAGAACTTAGTCAACCCACTGACACAGCTTGAGTGTAAATGTCATCTTAAAATAACAACAATTGTGTTTCTGCCTGATTTCAGGCCAGGGACCTTTCACGTGTTAGGCAAACTTAATAACCGCTACACCACAGATACCGGCGACTTTGACGAGCTACTTCAGAGCGTAGGCAAAAGCAGGCTTTCACATTCAGGCCCGTAGGTAACGTTCCTTTTCAAATGCAGATTGCCGGAGAACGTAGGGGCGTAATTTGACAAGTGATGCATTTTTGTCCAACCTTGAGCGATTAAAAGTAATGGCATCAGAACAGCGTAACTACACCAGGGGCATGGTCGGGCCCAGTGCTGTTCCAGTCCTCGTTAGTATAGTGGACAGGATCTCCGCCTGTTGTAATTGACATCCTAGGGCTGCTGCTGCAAGTGCAGCTATTTTTCATTGGAGAAAGTCTCTATTTCGATTAATAGTATGTGGTGGCTTTGTCCAAACTGAGGCTGTTTAGAAATTGGTTCTTAACTTTCTTCTGTAGTCTCGCATAACCCTTTTCGATTTCTTTGACCAATTTGCACATGCTGTTTGCCATATCGCGTGCACCAAGAAGAGGGCATGCAATTGCAGGAAAGGAACTCCTCAACAGGTAACTCAAAACTGAAATTGAACGACGACGACCATTAGTCAACCCACTGACACAGCTTGAATGTTAATGTCATCTTTAAATAACAACAATTGTGTTTCTGCCTGGTTTCAGGCCAGGGACCTTTCACGTGTGAGGCGAACTTGATAACCGCTACACCACAGAAATCGGCGACTTTGACGAGCTACTTCAGAGCGTAGCTTCCCAGCAAGAAGAATACCACGGTCGTGGAAGTTTACTCCTCAGGGGTTTTGGGATGAAAGGATCTTTATCGAACTTTGTAGTACTAAAACCAAAAGTGTTGCCTTTCTAATTGTTAGAGCTGAGACAACCCCTTTTACAAGGCAATCCACCCAGACTGACTGTGCACATGATAATGGATAGCAAAAGGGTTTCTGCCTGATTTCGAACGAGGGACCTTTATGCATGTTAGGCCAAGGTGATATCCACTACACTACAGAATTTAGCCACGTAGGGCATTACTTTCAGAGGGTAGCATCTAACCACAAAGCGACACATTATCGTGCAAGGTCGACTCTAAGGGGCTTTCCAAAATCCTAGTGCACAATAGGTACTTTCTCAGCTTAATGGGGACCATGCTCATATGTGGAGGCTGATCGGTCCAATGCTAAGCCAGTGTAGCGTGGAGAGGGGATTGAAGCTGTGGTAATTGACATCCTAGGGCTGCTTCTTCAGTGCAGCTGTTTTTCATGGGAGAAACAAAGGCTGTTTAGAAATTGGTTCTTAACAATCTTCTGTAGTCTCGCAAAACCCTTTTTGATTTCTTTGACCAATTTGCACATGCTGTTTGCCATATCGCGTCCAACAAGAAGAGGGCGCGCAATTGTAGTCAACAGATACTCAAAACTGAAATTGAATAACGACCATTGCAACTTTAGCCAGTAATTGTCCGCTCTGTCAAAGACACAGCCTTTTTTCGGCGACTACTCTGGAGTGACTGCAAAAGATCTAACAGGCAAAAGCAGGTTTTCACATTCAGGCCCGTAGGTAACGTTCCTTTTCAAATGCAGATTGACGGAGAACGTAGGAGCGTAATTTGACAATTGATTCATTTTTGTCCAACCTTGAGCGAGTAAAAGAAATGGCATCAGAACGGCGTAACTACAACAGCGGCATGGCCGGGGGCAGTGCTGTTCCAGTCCTCGTTAGTATAGTGGACAGTATCTCCGCCTTTTGTAATTGACATCCTAGGGCTGCTGCTGCAAGTGCAGCTATTTTTCATGGGAGAAAGTCTCTATTTCGATTAATAGTATGTGGTGGCTTTGTCCAAACCGAGGCTGTTTAGAAATTGGTTCTTAACTTTCTTCTGTAGTCTCGCATAACCCTTTTCGATTTCTTTGACCAATTTGCACTTGCTGCTTGCCCTTTTCGATTTCTTTGCCCAATTTGCACATGCTGTTTGCCATATCGCGTGCACCAAGAAGAGGGCATGCAATTGCAGGAAAGGAACTCCTCAACAGGTACTCAAAACTGAAATTGAACGACGACCATTGCAACTTTAGCCAGTAATGGTCCGCTCAGTCAAAGGCACACAGCCTTTGTCCAGCGACTACTCTGGCGTGACTGCAAACGAGCAGTGCTTTTCCAGTCCTCGTTAGTATAGTGGACAGTATCTCCGCCTGTCACGCGGAAGACCGGGGTTCGATTCCCCGACGGGGAGAGTCTTTTTGCCTTTGTCCCGGACAGTTGAAATTTCCCGCAATACGTCTTCGGCTTGGTTGAGGAGGCTTGCATTTCCAAATGATGGCCAGAAGAAGTCATCGGGTGTTGTGCCAAAATAGCTCAGTTGGGAGAGCGTTAGACTGAAGATCTAAAGGTCCCTGGTTCGATCCCGGGTTTCGGCATTACACCACCTCTGTCTTGCGTACGATGCCAAGAGTCCCCTAACCTTTTGTTTTTGTACTTAAGACGGTTTGGAAGGTAGTCTCTATGTGTGCCATTCTGTGATTTCAGGTTGTTTTACGGAGCAAGCATGTGTAAGAACTTAGTCAACCCACTGACACAGCTTGAGTGTAAATGTCATCTTAAAATAACAACAATTGTGTTTCTGCCTGATTTCAGGCCAGGGACCTTTCACGTGTTAGGCAAACTTAATAACCGCTACACCACAGATACCGGCGACTTTGACGAGCTACTTCAGAGCGTAGGCAAAAGCAGGCTTTCACATTCAGGCCCGTAGGTAACGTTCCTTTTCAAATGCAGATTGCCGGAGAACGTAGGGGCGTAATTTGACAAGTGATGCATTTTTGTCCAACCTTGAGCGATTAAAAGTAATGGCATCAGAACAGCGTAACTACACCAGGGGCATGGCCGGGGCCAGTGCTGTTCCAGTCCTCGTTAGTATAGTGGACAGGATCTCCGCCTGTTGTAATTGACATCCTAGGGCTGCTGCTGCAAGTGCAGCTATTTTTCATTGGAGAAAGTCTCTATTTCGATTAATAGTATGTGGTGGCTTTGTCCAAACTGAGGCTGTTTAGAAATTGGTTCTTAACTTTCTTCTGTAGTCTCGCATAACCCTTTTCGATTTCTTTGACCAATTTGCACACGCTGTTTACCATATCGCGTGCATTAAGAAGAGGGCATGCAATTGCAGGAAAGGAACTCCTCAACAGGTAACTCAAAACTGAAATTGAACGACGACGACCATTAGTCAACCCACTGAACCAGCTTGAGTGTTAATGTCATCTTTAAATAACAACAATTGTGTTTCTGCCTGGTTTCAGGCCAGGGACCTTTCACGTTTGAGGCGAACTTGATAACCGCTACACCACAGAAATCGGCGACTTTGACGAGCTACTTCAGAGCGTAGCTTCCCAGCAAGAAGAATACCACGGTCGTGGAAGTTTAATCCTCAGGGGTTTTGGGATGAAAGGATCTTTATCGAACTTTGTAGTACTAAAACCAAAAGTGTTGCCTTTCTAATTGTTAGAGCTGAGACAACCCCTTTTACAAGGCAATCCACCCAGACTGACTGTGCACATGATAATGGATAGCAAAAGGGTTTCTGCCTGATTTCGAACGAGGGACCTTTATGCATGTTAGGCCAAGGTGATATCCACTACACTACAGAATTTAGCCACGTAGGGCATTACTTTCAGAGGGTAGCATCTAACCACAAAGCGACACATTATCGTGCAAGGTCGACTCTAAGGGGCTTTCCAAAATCCTAGTGCACAATAGGTACTTTCTCAGCTTAATGGGGACCATGCTCATATGTGGAGGCTGATCGGTCCAATGCTAAGCCAGTGTAGCGTGGAGAGGGGATTGAAGCTGTGGTAATTGACATCCTAGGGCTGCTTCTTCAGTGCAGCTGTTTTTCATGGGAGAAACAAAGGCTGTTTAGAAATTGGTTCTTAACAATCTTCTGTAGTCTCGCAAAACCCTTTTTGATTTCTTTGACCAATTTGCACATGCTGTTTGCCATATCGCGTCCAACAAGAAGAGGGCGCGCAATTGTAGTCAACAGATACTCAAAACTGAAATTGAATAACGACCATTGCAACTTTAGCCAGTAATCGTCCGCTCTGTCAAAGACACAGCCTTTTTTCGGCGACTACTCTGGAGTGACTGCAAAAGATCTAACAGGCAAAAGCAGGTTTTCACATTCAGGCCCGTAGGTAACGTTCCTTTTCAAATGCAGATTGACGGAGAACGTAGGAGCGTAATTTGACAATTGATTCATTTTTGTCCATTTTTTCCCGTCTTCGGCTT
This sequence comes from Channa argus, assembly GCF_033026475.1. Classification (NCBI taxonomy): domain Eukaryota; kingdom Metazoa; phylum Chordata; class Actinopteri; order Anabantiformes; family Channidae; genus Channa; species Channa argus. The sequence goes on from NW_027125377.1 coordinate 5,785, forward strand.
GGTTGAGGAGGCTTGCATTTGCAAATGATGGCCAGAAGAAGTCACCGGTTGTTGTGCCGAAATAGCTCAGTTGGGAGAGCGTTAGACTGAAGATCTAAAGGTCCCCTGGATCGATCCCGGGTTTCGGCATTACACCACCTCTGTCTTGCATACGATGCCAAGAGTCCCCTAACCTTTCGTTTTTGTACTTAAGACGGTTTGGAAGGTAGTCTCTATGTGTGCCATTCTGTGATTTCAGGTTGTTTTACAGAGCAAGCATGTGTAAGAACTTAGTCAACCCACTGACACAGCTTGAGTGTAAATGTCATCTTAAAATAACAACAATTGTGTTTCTGCCTGATTTCAGGCCAGGGACCTTTCACGTGTTAGGCAAACTTAATAACCGCTACACCACAGATACCGGCGACTTTGACGAGCTACTTCAGAGCGTAGGCAAAAGCAGGCTTTCACATTCAGGCCCGTAGGTAACGTTCCTTTTCAAATGCAGATTGCCGGAGAACGTAGGGGCGTAATTTGACAAGTGATGCATTTTTGTCCAACCTTGAGCGATTAAAAGTAATGGCATCAGAACAGCGTAACTACACCAGGGGCATGGCCGGGCCCAGTGCTGTTCCAGTCCTCGTTAGTATAGTGGACAGGATCTCCGCCTGTTGTAATTGACATCCTAGGGCTGCTGCTGCAAGTGCAGCTATTTTTCATTGGAGAAAGTCTCTATTTCGATTAATAGTATGTGGTGGCTTTGTCCAAACTGAGGCTGTTTAGAAATTGGTTCTTAACTTTCTTCTGTAGTCTCGCATAACCCTTTTCAATTTCTTTGACCAATTTGCACATGCTGTTTGCCATATCGCGTGCACCAAGAAGAGGGCATGCAATTGCAGGAAAGGAACTCCTCAACAGGTAACTCAAAACTGAAATTGAACGACGACGACCATTAGTCAACCCACTGACACAGCTTGAATGTTAATGTCATCTTTAAATAACAACAATTGTGTTTCTGCCTGGTTTCAGGCCAGGGACCTTTCACGTGTGAGGCGAACTTGATAACCGCTACACCACAGAAATCGGCGACTTTGACGAGCTACTTCAGAGCGTAGCTTCCCAGCAAGAAGAATACCACGGTCGTGGAAGTTTACTCCTCAGGGGTTTTGGGATGAAAGGATCTTTATCGAACTTTGTAGTACTAAAACCAAAAGTGTTGCCTTTCTAATTGTTAGAGCTGAGACAACCCCTTTTACAAGGCAATCCACCCAGACTGACTGTGCACATGATAATGGATAGCAAAAGGGTTTCTGCCTGATTTCGAACGAGGGACCTTTATGCATGTTAGGCCAAGGTGATATCCACTACACTACAGAATTTAGCCACGTAGGGCATTACTTTCAGAGGGTAGCATCTAACCACAAAGCGACACATTATCGTGCAAGGTCGACTCTAAGGGGCTTTCCAAAATCCTAGTGCACAATAGGTACTTTCTCAGCTTAATGGGGACCATGCTCATATGTGGAGGCTGATCGGTCCAATGCTAAGCCAGTGTAGCGTGGAGAGGGGATTGAAGCTGTGGTAATTGACATCCTAGGGCTGCTTCTTCAGTGCAGCTGTTTTTCATGGGAGAAACAAAGGCTGTTTAGAAATTGGTTCTTAACAATCTTCTGTAGTCTCGCAAAACCCTTTTTGATTTCTTTGACCAATTTGCACATGCTGTTTGCCATATCGCGTCCAACAAGAAGAGGGCGCGCAATTGTAGTCAACAGATACTCAAAACTGAAATGGAATAACGACCATTGCAACTTTAGCCAGTAATCGTCCGCTCTGTCAAAGACACAGCCTTTTTTCGGCGACTACTCTGGAGTGACTGCAAAAGATCTAACAGGCAAAAGCAGGTTTTCACATTCAGGCCCGTAGGTAACGTTCCTTTTCAAATGCAGATTGACGGAGAACGTAAGAGCGTAATTTGACAATTGATTCATTTTTGTCCAACCTTGAGCGAGTAAAAGTAATGGCATCAGAACGGCGTAACTACAACAGGGGCATGGCCGGGGGCAGTGCTGTTCCAGTCCTCGTTAGTATAGTGGACAGTATCTCCGCCTTTTGTAATTGACATCCTAGGGCTGCTGCTGCAAGTGCAGCTATTTTTCATGGGAGAAAGTCTCTATTTCGATTAATAGTATGTGGTGGCTTTGTCCAAACCGAGGCTGTTTAGAAATTGGTTCTTAACTTTCTTCTGTAGTCTCGCATAACCCTTTTCGATTTCTTTGACCAATTTGCACTTGCTTCTTGCCCTTTTCGATTTCTTTGCCCAATTTGCACATGCTGTTTGCCATATCGCGTGCACCAAGAAGAGGGCATGCAATTGCAGGAAAGGAACTCCTCAACAGGTACTCAAAACTGAAATTGAACGACGACCATTGCAACTTTAGCCAGTAATGGTCCGCTCAGTCAAAGGCACACAGCCTTTGTCCAGCGACTACTCTGGCGTGACTGCAAAGGAGCAGTGCTTTTCCAGTCCTCGTTAGTATAGTGGACAGTATCTTCGCCTGTCACGCGGAAGACCGGGGTTCGATTCCCCGACGGGGAGAGTCTTTTTGCCTTTGTCCCGGACAGTTGAAATTTCCCGCAATACGTCTTCGGCTTGGTTGAGGAGGCTTGCATTTCCAAATGATGGCCAGAAGAAGTCATCGGGTGTTGTGCCAAAATAGCTCAGTTGGGAGAGCGTTAGACTGAAGATCTAAAGGTCCCTGGTTCGATCCCGGGCTTCGGCATTACACCACCTCTGTCTTGCGTACGATGCCAAGAGTCCCCTAACCTTTTGTTTTTGTACTTAAGACGGTTTGGAAGGTAGTCTCTATGTGTGCCATTCGGTGATTTCAGGTTGTTTTACGGAGCAAGCATGTGTAAGAACTTAGTCAACCCACTGACACAGCTTGAGTGTAAATGTCATCTTAAAATAACAACAATTGTGTTTCTGCCTGATTTCAGGCCAGGGACCTTTCACGTGTTAGGCAAACTTAATAACCGCTACACCACAGATACCGGCGACTTTGACGAGCTACTTCAGAGCGTAGGCAAAAGCAGGCTTTCACATTCAGGCCCGTAGGTAACGTTCCTTTTCAAATGCAGATTGCCGGAGAACGTAGGGGCGTAATTTGACAAGTGATGCATTTTTGTCCAACCTTGAGCGATTAAAAGTAATGGCATCAGAACAGCGTAACTACACCAGGGGCATGGCCGGGCCCAGTGCTGTTCCAGTCCTCGTTAGTATAGTGGACAGGATCTCCGCCTGTTGTAATTGACATCCTAGGGCTGCTGCTGCAAGTGCAGCTATTTTTCATTGGAGAAAGTCTCTATTTCGATTAATAGTATGTGGTGGCTTTGTCCAAACTGAGGCTGTTTAGAAATTGGTTCTTAACTTTCTTCTGTAGTCTCGCATAACCCTTTTCGATTTCTTTGACCAATTTGCACATGCTGTTTACCATATCGCGTGCACCAAGAAGAGGGCATGCAATTGCAGGAAAGGAACTCCTCAACAGGTAACTCAAAACTGAAATTGAACGACGACCATTGCAAGCATGTGTAAGAACTTAGTCAACCCACTGACACAGCTTGAGTGTGAATGTCATCTTAAAATAACAACAATTGTGTTTCTGCCTGGTTTCAGGCCAGGGACCTTTCACGTGTGAGGCGAACTTCGTAGTCAACAGACTACGTAGTAATTGTAGTCAACAGATACTCAAAACTGAAATTGAATAACGACCATTGCAACTTTAGCCAGTAATCGTCCGCTCTGTCAAAGACACAGCCTTTTTTCGGCGACTACTCTGGAGTGACTGCAAAAGATCTAACAGGCAAAAGCAGGTTTTCACATTCAGGCCCGTAGGTAACGTTCCTTTTCAAATGCAGATTGACGGAGAACGTAGGAGCGTAATTTGACAATTGATTCATTTTTGTCCAACCTTGAGCGAGTAAAAGTAATGGCATCAGAACGGCGTAACTACACCAGGGGCATGGCCGGGGGCAGTGCTGTTCCAGTCCTCGTTAGTATAGTGGACAGTATCTCCGCCTTTTGTAATTGACATCCTAGGGCTGCTGCTGCAAGTGCAGCTATTTTTCATGGGAGAAAGTCTCTATTTCGATTAATAGTATGTGGTGGCTTTGTCCAAACCGAGGCTGTTTAGAAATTGGTTCTTAACTTTCTTCTGTAGTCTCGCATAACCCTTTTCGATTTCTTTGACCAATTTGCACTTGCTGCTTGCCCTTTTCGATTTCTTTGACCAATTTGCACATGCTGTTTGCCATATCGCGTGCACCAAGAAGAGGGCATGCAATTGCAGGAAAGGAACTCCTCAACAGGTACTCAAAACTGAAATTGAACGACGACCATTGCAACTTTAGCCAGTAATGGTCCGCTCAGTCAAAGGCACACAGCCTTTGTCCAGCGACTACTCTGGCGTGACTGCAAACGAGTAGTGCTTTTCCAGTCCTCGTTAGTATAGTGGACAGTATCTCCGCCTGTCACGCGGAAGACCGGGGTTCGATTCCCCGACGGGGAGAGTCTTTTTGCCTTTGTCCCGGACAGTTGAAATTTCCCGCAATACGTCTTCGGCTTGGTTGAGGAGGCTTGCATTTCCAAATGATGGCCAGAAGAAGTCATCGGGTGTTGTGCCAAAATAGCTCAGTTGAGAGAGCGTTAGACTGAAGATCTAAAGGTCCCTGGTTCGATCCCGGGCTTCGGCATTACACCACCTCTGTCTTGCGTACGATGCCAAGAGTCCCCTAACCTTTTGTTTTTGTACTTAAGACGGTTTGGAAGGTAGTCTCTATGTGTGCCATTCTGTGATTTCAGGTTGTTTTACGGAGCAAGCATGTGTAAGAACTTAGTCAACCCACTGACACAGCTTGAGTGTAAATGTCATCTTAAAATAACAACAATTGTGTTTCTGCCTGATTTCAGGCCAGGGACCTTTCACGTGTTAGGCAAACTTAATAACCGCTACACCACAGATACCGGCGACTTTGACGAGCTACTTCAGAGCGTAGGCAAAAGCAGGCTTTCACATTCAGGCCCGTAGGTAACGTTCCTTTTCAAATGCAGATTGCCGGAGAACGTAGGGGCGTAATTTGACAAGTGATGCATTTTTGTCCAACCTTGAGCGATTAAAAGTAATGGCATCAGAACAGCGTAACTACACCAGGGGCATGGCCGGGCCCAGTGCTGTTCCAGTCCTCGTTAGTATAGTGGACAGGATCTCCGCCTGTTGTAATTGACATCCTAGGGCTGCTGCTGCAAGTGCAGCTATTTTTCATTGGAGAAAGTCTCTATTTCGATTAATAGTATGTGGTGGCTTTGTCCAAAATGAGGCTGTTTAGAAATTGGTTCTTAACTTTCTTCTGTAGTCTCGCATAACCCTTTTCGATTTCTTTGACCAATTTGCACATGCTGTTTGCCATATCGCGTGCAACAAGAAGAGGGCATGCAATTGCAGGAAAGGAACTCCTCAACAGGTAACTCAAAACTGAAATTGAACGACGACGACCATTAGTCAACCCACTGACACAGCTTGAGTGTTAATGTCATCTTTAAATAACAACAATTGTGTTTCTGCCTGGTTTCAGGCCAGGGACCTTTCACGTTTGAGGCGAACTTGATAACCGCTACACCACAGAAATCGGCGACTTTGACGAGCTACTTCAGAGCGTAGCTTCCCAGCAAGAAGAATACCACGGTCGTGGAAGTTTAATCCTCAGGGGTTTTGGGATGAAAGGATCTTTATCGAACTTTGTAGTACTAAAACCAAAAGTGTTGCCTTTCTAATTGTTAGAGCTGAGACAACCCCTTTTACAAGGCAATCCACCCAGACTGACTGTGCACATGATAATGGATAGCAAAAGGGTTTCTGCCTGATTTCGAACGAGGGACCTTTATGCATGTTAGGCCAAGGTGATATCCACTACACTACAGAATTTAGCCACGTAGGGCATTACTTTCAGAGGGTAGCATCTAACCACAAAGCGACACATTATCGTGCAAGGTCGACTCTAAGGGGCTTTCCAAAATCCTAGTGCACAATAGGTACTTTCTCAGCTTAATGGGGACCATGCTCATATGTGGAGGCTGATCGGTCCAATGCTAAGCCAGTGTAGCGTGGAGAGGGGATTGAAGCTGTGGTAATTGACATCCTAGGGCTGCTTCTTCAGTGCAGCTGTTTTTCATGGGAGAAACAAAGGCTGTTTAGAAATTGGTTCTTAACAATCTTCTGTAGTCTCGCAAAACCCTTTTTGATTTCTTTGACCAATTTGCACATGCTGTTTGCCATATCGCGTCCAACAAGAAGAGGGCGCGCAATTGTAGTCAACAGATACTCAAAACTGAAATTGAATAACGACCATTGCAACTTTAGCCAGTAATCGTCCGCTCTGTCAAAGACACAGCCTTTTTTCGGCGACTACTCTGGAGTGACTGCAAAAGATCTAACAGGCAAAAGCAGGTTTTCACATTCAGGCCCGTAGGTAACGTTCCTTTTCAAATGCAGATTGACGGAGAACGTAGGAGCGTAATTTGACAATTGATTCATTTTTGTCCAACCTTGAGCGATTAAAAGTAATGGCATCAGAACGGCGTAACTACACCAGGGGCATGGCCGGGGGCAGTGCTGTTCCAGTCCTCGTTAGTATAGTGGACAGTATCTCCGCCTTTTGTAATTGACATCCTAGGGCTGCTGCTGCAAGTGCAGCTATTTTTCATGGGAGAAAGTCTCTATTTCGATTAATAGTATGTGGTGGCTTTGTCCAAACCGAGGCTGTTTAGAAATTGGTTCTTAACTTTCTTCTGTAGTCTCGCATAACCCTTTTCGATTTCTTTGACCAATTTGCACTTGCTGCTTGCCCTTTTCGATTTCTTTGACCAATTTGCACATGCTGTTTGCCATATCGCGTGCACCAAGAAGAGGGCATGCAATTGCAGGAAAGGAACTCCTCAACAGGTACTCAAAACTGAAATTGAACGACGACCATTGCAACTTTAGCCAGTAATGGTCCGCTCAGTCAAAGGCACACAGCCTTTGTCCAGCGACTACTCTGGCGTGACTGCAAACGAGCAGTGCTTTTCCAGTCCTCGTTAGTATAGTGGACAGTGTCTCCGCCTGTCACGCGGAAGACCGGGGTTCGATTCCCCGACGGGGAGAGTCTTTTTGCCTTTGTCCCGGACAGTTGAAATTTCCCGCAATACGTCTTCGGCTTGGTTGAGGAGGCTTGCATTTCCAAATGATGGCCAGAAGAAGTCATCGGGTGTTGTGCCAAAATAGCTCAGTTGGGAGAGCGTTAGACTGAAGATCTAAAGGTCCCTGGTTCGATCCCGGGCTTCGGCATTACACCACCTCTGTCTTGCGTACGATGCCAAGAGTCCCCTAACCTTTTGTTTTTGTACTTAAGACGGTTTGGAAGGTAGTCTCTATGTGTGCCATTCTGTGATTTCAGGTTGTTTTACGGAGCAAGCATGTGTAAGAACTTAGTCAACCCACTGACACAGCTTGAGTGTAAATGTCATCTTAAAATAACAACAATTGTGTTTCTGCCTGATTTCAGGCCAGGGACCTTTCACATGTTAGGCAAACTTAATAACCGCTACACCACAGATACCGGCGACTTTGACGAGCTACTTCAGAGCGTAGGCAAAAGCAGGCTTTCACATTCAGGCCCGTAGGTAACGTTCCTTTTCAAATGCAGATTGCCGGAGAACGTAGGGGCGTAATTTGACAAGTGATGCATTTTTGTCCAACCTCGAGCGATTAAAAGTAATGGCATCAGAACAGCGTAACTACACCAGGGGCATGGCCGGGCCCAGTGCTGTTCCAGTCCTCGTTAGTATAGTGGACAGTATCTCCGCCTGTTGTAATTGACATCCTAGGGCTGCTGCTGCAAGTGCAGCTATTTTTCATTGGAGAAAGTCTCTATTTCGATTAATAGTATGTGGTGGCTTTGTCCAAACTGAGGCTGTTTAGAAATTGGTTCTTAACTTTCTTCTGTAGTCTTGCATAACCCTTTTCGATTTCTTTGACCAATTTGCACATGCTGTTTGCCATATCGCGTGCACCAAGAAGAGGGCATGCAATTGCAGGAAAGGAACTCCTCAACAGGTAACTCAAAACTGAAATTGAACGACGACGACCATTAGTCAACCCACTGACACAGCTTGAATGTTAATGTCATCTTTAAATAACAACAATTGTGTTTCTGCCTGGTTTCAGGCCAGGGACCTTTCACGTGTGAGGCGAACTTGATAACCGCTACACCACAGAAATCGGCGACTTTGACGAGCTACTTCAGAGCGTAGCTTCCCAGCAAGAAGAATACCACGGTCGTGGAAGTTTACTCCTCAGGGGTTTTGGGATGAAAGGATCTTTATCGAACTTTGTAGTACTAAAACCAAAAGTGTTGCCTTTCTAATTGTTAGAGCTGAGACAACCCCTTTTACAAGGCAATCCACCCAGACTGACTGTGCACATGATAATGGATAGCAAAAGGGTTTCTGCCTGATTTCGAACGAGGGACCTTTATGCATGTTAGGCCAAGGTGATATCCACTACACTACAGAATTTAGCCACGTAGGGCATTACTTTCAGAGGGTAGCATCTAACCACAAAGCGACACATTATCGTGCAAGGTCGACTCTAAGGGGCTTTCCAAAATCCTAGTGCACAATAGGTACTTTCTCAGCTTAATGGGGACCATGCTCATATGTGGAGGCTGATCGGTCCAATGCTAAGCCAGTGTAGCGTGGAGAGGGGATTGAAGCTGTGGTAATTGACATCGTAGGGCTGCTTCTTCAGTGCAGCTGTTTTTCATGGGAGAAACAAAGGCTGTTTAGAAATTGGTTCTTAACAATCTTCTGTAGTCTCGCAAAACCCTTTTTGATTTCTTTGACCAATTTGCACATGCTGTTTGCCATATCGCGTCCAACAAGAAGAGGGCGCGCAATTGTAGTCAACAGATACTCAAAACTGAAATGGAATAACGACCATTGCAACTTTAGCCAGTAATCGTCCGCTCTGTCAAAGACACAGCCTTTTTTCGGCGACTACTCTGGAGTGACTGCAAAAGATCTAACAGGCAAAAGCAGGTTTTCACATTCAGGCCCGTAGGTAACGTTCCTTTTCAAATGCAGATTGACGGAGAACGTAGGAGCGTAATTTGACAATTGATTCATTTTTGTCCAACCTTGAGCGAGTAAAAGTAATGGCATCAGAACGGCGTAACTACAACAGGGGCATGGCCGGGGGCAGTGCTGTTCCAGTCCTCGTTAGTATAGTGGACAGTATCTCCGCCTTTTGTAATTGACATCCTAGGGCTGCTGCTGCAAGTGCAGCTATTTTTCATGGGAGAAAGTCTCTATTTCGATTAATAGTATGTGGTGGCTTTGTCCAAACCGAGGCTGTTTAGAAATTGGTTCTTAACTTTCTTCTGTAGTCTCGCATAACCCTTTTCGATTTCTTTGACCAATTTGCACTTGCTGCTTGCCCTTTTCGATTTCTTTGACCAATTTGCACATGCTGTTTGCCATATCGCGTGCACCAAGAAGAGGGCATGCAATTGCAGGAAAGGAACTCCTCAACAGGTACTCAAAACTGAAATTGAACGACGACCATTGCAACTTTAGCCAGTAATGGTCCGCTCAGTCAAAGGCACACAGCCTTTGTCCAGCGACTACTCTGGCGTGACTGCAAACGAGTAGTGCTTTTCCAGTCCTCGTTAGTATAGTGGACAGTATCTCCGCCTGTCACGCGGAAGACCGGGGTTCGATTCCCCGACGGGGAGAGTCTTTTTGCCTTTGTCCCGGACAGTTGAAATTTCCCGCAATACGTCTTCGGCTTGGTTGAGGAGGCTTGCATTTCCAAATGATGGCCAGAAGAAGTCATCGGGTGTTGTGCCAAAATAGCTCAGTTGAGAGAGCGTTAGACTGAAGATCTAAAGGTCCCTGGTTCGATCCCGGGCTTCGGCATTACACCATCTCTGTCTTGCGTACGATGCCAAGAGTCCCCTAACCTTTTGTTTTTGTACTTAAGACGGTTTGGAAGGTAGTCTCTATGTGTGCCATTCTGTGATTTCAGGTTGTTTTACGGAGCAAGCATGTGTAAGAACTTAGTCAACCCACTGACACAGCTTGAGTGTAAATGTCATCTTAAAATAACAACAATTGTGTTTCTGCCTGATTTCAGGCCAGGGACCTTTCACGTGTTAGGCAAACTTAATAACCGCTACACCACAGATACCGGCGACTTTGACGAGCTACTTCAGAGCGTAGGAAAAAGCAGGCTTTCACATTCAGGCCCGTAGGTAACGTTCCTTTTCAAATGCAGATTGCCGGAGAACGTAGGGGCGTAATTTGACAAGTGATGCATTTTTGTCCAACCTTGAGCGATTAAAAGTAATGGCATCAGAACAGCGTAACTACACCAGGGGCATGGCCGGGCCCAGTGCTGTTCCAGTCCTCGTTAGTATAGTGGACAGGATCTCCGCCTGTTGTAATTGACATCCTAGGGCTGCTGCTGCAAGTGCAGCTATTTTTCATTGGAGAAAGTCTCTATTTCGATTAATAGTATGTGGTGGCTTTGTCCAAACTGAGGCTGTTTAGAAATTGGTTCTTAACTTTCTTCTGTAGTCTCGCATAACCCTTTTCGATTTCTTTGACCAATTTGCACATGCTGTTTGCCATATCGCGTGCACCAAGAAGAGGGCATGCAATTGCAGGAAAGGAACTCCTCAACAGGTAACTCAAAACTGAAATTGAACGACGACGACCATTAGTCAACCCACTGACACAGCTTGAGTGTTAATGTCATCTTTAAATAACAACAATTGTGTTTCTGCCTGGTTTCAGGCCAGGGACCTTTCACGTTTGAGGCGAACTTGATAACCGCTACACCACAGAAATCGGCGACTTTGACGAGCTACTTCAGAGCGTAGCTTCCCAGCAAGAAGAATACCACGGTCGTGGAAGTTTAATCCTCAGGGGTTTTGGGATGAAAGGATCTTTATCGAACTTTGTAGTACTAAAACCAAAAGTGTTGCCTTTCTAATTGTTAGAGCTGAGACAACCCCTTTTACAAGGCAATCCACCCAGACTGACTGTGCACATGATAATGGATAGCAAAAGGGTTTCTGCCTGATTTCGAACGAGGGACCTTTATGCATGTTAGGCCAAGGTGATATCCACTACACTACAGAATTTAGCCACGTAGGGCATTACTTTCAGAGGGTAGCATCTAACCACAAAGCGACACATTATCGTGCAAGGTCGACTCTAAGGGGCTTTCCAAAATCCTAGTGCACAATAGGTACTTTCTCAGCTTAATGGGGACCATGCTCATATGTGGAGGCTGATCGGTCCAATGCTAAGCCAGTGTAGCGTGGAGAGGGGATTGAAGCTGTGGTAATTGACATCCTAGGGCTGCTTCTTCAGTGCAGCTGTTTTTCATGGGAGAAACAAAGGCTGTTTAGAAATTGGTTCTTAACAATCTTCTGTAGTCTTGCAAAACCCTTTTTGATTTCTTTGACCAATTTGCACATGCTGTTTGCCATATCGCGTCCAACAAGAAGAGGGCGCGCAATTGTAGTCAACAGATACTCAAAACTGAAATTGAATAACGACCATTGCAACTTTAACCAGTAATCGTCCGCTCTGTCAAAGACACAGCCTTTTTTCGGCGACTACTCTGGAGTGACTGCAAAAGATCTAACAGGCAAAAGCAGGTTTTCACATTCAGGCTCGTAGGTAACGTTCCTTTTCAAATGCAGATTGACGGAGAACGTAGGAGCGTAATTTGACAATTGATTCATTTTTGTCCAACCTTGAGCGAGTAAAAGTAATGGCATCAGAACGGCGTAACTACACCAGGGGCATGGCCGGGGGCAGTGCTGTTCCAGTCCTCGTTAGTATAGTGGACAGTATCTCCGCCTGTTGTAATTGACATCCTAGGGCTGCTGCTGCAAGTGCAGCTATTTTTCATGGGAGAAAGTCTCTATTTCGATTAATAGTATGTGGTGGCTTTGTCCAAACTGAGGCTGTTTAGAAATTGGTTCTTAACTTTCTTCTGTAGTCTCGCATAACCCTTTTCGATTTCTTTGACCAATTTGCACTTGCTGCTTCCCTTTTCGATTTCTTTGACCAATTTGCACATGCTGTTTGCCATATCGCGTGCACCAAGAAGAGGGCATGCAATTGCAGGAAAGGAACTCCTCAACAGGTACTCAAAACTGAAATTGAACGACGACCATTGCAACTTTAGCCAGTAATGGTCCGCTCAGTCAAAGGCACACAGCCTTTGTCCAGCGACTACTCTGGCGTGACTGCAAACGAGCAGTGCTTTTCCAGTCCTCGTTAGTATAGTGGACAGTATCTCCGCCTGTCACGCGGAAGACCGGGGTTCGATTCCCCGACGGGGAGAGTCTTTTTGCCTTTGTCCCGGACAGTTGAAATTTCCCGCAATAAGTCTTCGGCTTGGTTGAGGAGGCTTGCATTTCCAAATGATGGCCAGAAGAAGTCATCGGGTGTTGTGCCAAAGTAGCTCAGTTGGGAGAGCGTTAGACTGAAGATCTAAAGGTCCCTGGTTCGATCCCGGGCTTTGGCATTACACCACCTCTGTCTTGCGTACGATGCCAAGAGTCCCCTAACCTTTTGTTTTTGTACTTAAGACGGTTTGGAAGGTAGTCTCTATGTGTGCCATTCTGTGATTTCAGGTTGTTTTACGGAGCAAGCATGTGTAAGAACTTAGTCAACCCACTGACACAGCTTGAGTGTAAATGTCATCTTAAAATAACAACAATTGTGTTTCTGCCTGATTTCAGGCCAGGGACCTTTCACGTGCGAGGCAAACTTGATAACCGCTACACCACAGATACCGGCGACTTTGACGAGCTACTTCAGAGCGTAGGCAAAAGCAGGCTTTCACATTCAGGCCCGTAGGTAACGTTCCTTTTCAAATGCAGAGTGCTGGAGAACGTAGGGGTGTAATTTGACAAGTGATGCATTTTTGTCCAACCTTGAGCGATTAAAAGTAATGGCATCAGAACAGCGTAACTACACCAGGGGCATGGCCGGGGCCAGTGCTGTTCCAGTCCTCGTTAGTATAGTGGACAGGATCTCCGCCTGTTGTAATTGACATCCTAGGGCTGCTGCTGCAATTGCAGCTATTTTTCATTGGAGAAAGTCTCTATTTCGATTAATAGTATGTGGTGGCTTTGTCCAAACTGAGGCTGTTTAGAAATTGGTTCTTAACTTTCTTCTGTAGTCTCGCATAACCCTTTTCGATTTCTTTGACCAATTTGCACATGCTGTTTGCCATATCGCGTGCACCAAGAAGAGGGCATGCAATTGCAGGAAAGGAACTCCTCAACAGGTAACTCAAAACTGAAATTGAACGACGACGACCATTAGTCAACCCACTGACACAGCTTGAATGTTAATGTCATCTTTAAATAACAACAATTGTGTTTCTGCCTGGTTTCAGGCCAGGGACCTTTCACGTGTGAGGCGAACTTGATAACCGCTACACCACAGAAATCGGCGACTTTGACGAGCTACTTCAGAGCGTAGCTTCCCAGCAAGAAGAATACCACGGTCGTGGAAGTTTACTCCTCAGGGGTTTTGGGATGAAAGGATCTTTATCGAACTTTGTAGTACTAAAACCAAAAGTGTTGCCTTTCTAATTGTTAGAGCTGAGACAACCCCTTTTACAAGGCAATCCACCCAGACTGACTGTGCACATGATAATGGATAGCAAAAGGGTTTCTGCCTGATTTCGAACGAGGGACCTTTATGCATGTTAGGCCAAGGTGATATCCACTACACTACAGAATTTAGCCACGTAGGGCATTACTTTCAGAGGGTAGCATCTAACCACAAAGCGACACATTATCGTGCAAGGTCGACTCTAAGGGGCTTTCCAAAATCCTAGTGCACAATAGGTACTTTCTCAGCTTAATGGGGACCATGCTCATATGTGGAGGCTGATCGGTCCAATGCTAAGCCAGTGTAGCGTGGAGAGGGGATTGAAGCTGTGGTAATTGACATCGTAGGGCTGCTTCTTCAGTGCAGCTGTTTTTCATGGGAGAAACAAAGGCTGTTTAGAAATTGGTTCTTAACAATCTTCTGTAGTCTCGCAAAACCCTTTTTGATTTCTTTGACCAATTTGCACATGCTGTTTGCCATATCGCGTCCAACAAGAAGAGGGCGCGCAATTGTAGTCAACAGATACTCAAAACTGAAATGGAATAACGACCATTGCAACTTTAGCCAGTAATCGTCCGCTCTGTCAAAGACACAGCCTTTTTTCGGCGACTACTCTGGAGTGACTGCAAAAGATCTAACAGGCAAAAGCAGGTTTTCACATTCAGGCCCGTAGGTAACGTTCCTTTTCAAATGCAGATTGACGGAGAACGTAGGAGCGTAATTTGACAATTGATTCATTTTTGTCCAACCTTGAGCGAGTAAAAGTAATGGCATCAGAACGGCGTAACTACAACAGGGGCATGGCCGGGGGCAGTGCTGTTCCAGTCCTCGTTAGTATAGTGGACAGTATCTCCGCCTTTTGTAATTGACATCCTAGGGCTGCTGCTGCAAGTGCAGCTATTTTTCATGGGAGAAAGTCTCTATTTCGATTAATAGTATGTGGTGGCTTTGTCCAAACCGAGGCTGTTTAGAAATTGGTTCTTAACTTTCTTCTGTAGTCTCGCATAACCCTTTTCGATTTCTTTGACCAATTTGCACTTGCTGCTTGCCCTTTTCGATTTCTTTGACCAATTTGCACATGCTGTTTGCCATATCGCGTGCACCAAGAAGAGGGCATGCAATTGCAGGAAAGGAACTCCTCAACAGGTACTCAAAACTGAAATTGAACGACGACCATTGCAACTTTAGCCAGTAATGGTCCGCTCAGTCAAAGGCACACAGCCTTTGTCCAGCGACTACTCTGGCGTGACTGCAAACGAGTAGTGCTTTTCCAGTCCTCGTTAGTATAGTGGACAGTATCTCCGCCTGTCACGCGGAAGACCGGGGTTCGATTCCCCGACGGGGAGAGTCTTTTTGCCTTTGTCCCGGACAGTTGAAATTTCCCGCAATACGTCTTCGGCTTGGTTGAGGAGGCTTGCATTTCCAAATGATGGCCAGAAGAAGTCATCGGGTGTTGTGCCAAAATAGCTCAGTTGAGAGAGCGTTAGACTGAAGATCTAAAGGTCCCTGGTTCGATCCCGGGCTTCGGCATTACACCACCTCTGTCTTGCGTACGATGCCAAGAGTCCCCTAACCTTTTGTTTTTGTACTTAAGACGGTTTGGAAGGTAGTCTCTATGTGTGCCATTCTGTGATTTCAGGTTGTTTTACGGAGCAAGCATGTGTAAGAACTTAGTCAACCCACTGACACAGCTTGAGTGTAAATGTCATCTTAAAATAACAACAATTGTGTTTCTGCCTGATTTCAGGCCAGGGACCTTTCACGTGTTAGGCAAACTTAATAACCGCTACACCACAGATACCGGCGACTTTGACGAGCTACTTCAGAGCGTAGGAAAAAGCAGGCTTTCACATTCAGGCCCGTAGGTAACGTTCCTTTTCAAATGCAGATTGCCGGAGAACGTAGGGGCGTAATTTGACAAGTGATGCATTTTTGTCCAACCTTGAGCGATTAAAAGTAATGGCATCAGAACAGCGTAACTACACCAGGGGCATGGCCGGGCCCAGTGCTGTTCCAGTCCTCGTTAGTATAGTGGACAGGATCTCCGCCTGTTGTAATTGACATCCTAGGGCTGCTGCTGCAAGTGCAGCTATTTTTCATTGGAGAAAGTCTCTATTTCGATTAATAGTATGTGGTGGCTTTGTCCAAACTGAGGCTGTTTAGAAATTGGTTCTTAACTTTCTTCTGTAGTCTCGCATAACCCTTTTCGATTTCTTTGACCAATTTGCACATGCTGTTTGCCATATCGCGTGCACCAAGAAGAGGGCATGCAATTGCAGGAAAGGAACTCCTCAACAGGTAACTCAAAACTGAAATTGAACGACGACGACCATTAGTCAACCCACTGACACAGCTTGAGTATTAATGTCATCTTTAAATAACAACAATTGTGTTTCTGCCTGGTTTCAGGCCAGGGACCTTTCACGTTTGAGGCGAACTTGATAACCGCTACACCACAGAAATCGGCGACTTTGACGAGCTACTTCAGAGCGTAGCTTCCCAGCAAGAAGAATACCACGGTCGTGGAAGTTTAATCCTCAGGGGTTTTGGGATGAAAGGATCTTTATCGAACTTTGTAGTACTAAAACCAAAAGTGTTGCCTTTCTAATTGTTAGAGCTGAGACAACCCCTTTTACAAGGCAATCCACCCAGACTGACTGTGCACATGATAATGGATAGCAAAAGGGTTTCTGCCTGATTTCGAACGAGGGACCTTTATGCATGTTAGGCCAAGGTGATATCCACTACACTACAGAATTTAGCCACGTAGGGCATTACTTTCAGAGGGTAGCATCTAACCACAAAGCGACACATTATCGTGCAAGGTCGACTCTAAGGGGCTTTCCAAAATCCTAGTGCACAATAGGTACTTTCTCAGCTTAATGGGGACCATGCTCATATGTGGAGGCTGATCGGTCCAATGCTAAGCCAGTGTAGCGTGGAGAGGGGATTGAAGCTGTGGTAATTGACATCCTAGGGCTGCTTCTTCAGTGCAGCTGTTTTTCATGGGAGAAACAAAGGCTGTTTAGAAATTGGTTCTTAACAATCTTCTGTAGTCTCGCAAAACCCTTTTTGATTTCTTTGACCAATTTGCACATGCTGTTTGCCATATCGCGTCCAACAAGAAGAGGGCGCGCAATTGTAGTCAACAGATACTCAAAACTGAAATTGAATAACGACCATTGCAACTTTAACCAGTAATCGTCCGCTCTGTCAAAGACACAGCCTTTTTTCGGCGACTACTCTGGAGTGACTGCAAAAGATCTAACAGGCAAAAGCAGGTTTTCACATTCAGGCCCGTAGGTAACGTTCCTTTTCAAATGCAGATTGACGGAGAACGTAGGAGCGTAATTTGACAATTGATTCATTTTTGTCCAACCTTGAGCGAGTAAAAGTAATGGCATCAGAACGGCGTAACTACACCAGGGGCATGGCCGGGGGCAGTGCTGTTCCAGTCCTCGTTAGTATAGTGGACAGTATCTCCGCCTGTTGTAATTGACATCCTAGGGCTGCTGCTGCAAGTGCAGCTATTTTTCATGGGAGAAAGTCTCTATTTCGATTAATAGTATGTGGTGGCTTTGTCCAAACTGAGGCTGTTTAGAAATTGGTTCTTAACTTTCTTCTGTAGTCTCGCATAACCCTTTTCGATTTCTTTGACCAATTTGCACTTGCTGCTTCCCTTTTCGATTTCTTTGACCAATTTGCACATGCTGTTTGCCATATCGCGTGCACCAAGAAGAGGGCATGCAATTGCAGGAAAGGAACTCCTCAACAGGTACTCAAAACTGAAATTGAACGACGACCATTGCAACTTTAGCCAGTAATGGTCCGCTCAGTCAAAGGCACACAGCCTTTGTCCAGCGACTACTCTGGCGTGACTGCAAACGAGCAGTGCTTTTCCAGTCCTCGTTAGTATAGTGGACAGTATCTCCGCCTGTCACGCGGAAGACCGGGGTTCGATTCCCCGACGGGGAGAGTCTTTTTGCCTTTGTCCCGGACAGTTGAAATTTCCCGCAATAAGTCTTCGGCTTGGTTGAGGAGGCTTGCATTTCCAAATGATGGCCAGAAGAAGTCATCGGGTGTTGTGCCAAAGTAGCTCAGTTGGGAGAGCGTTAGACTGAAGATCTAAAGGTCCCTGGTTCGATCCCGGGCTTTGGCATTACACCACCTCTGTCTTGCGTACGATGCCAAGAGTCCCCTAACCTTTTGTTTTTGTACTTAAGACGGTTTGGAAGGTAGTCTCTATGTGTGCCATTCTGTGATTTCAGGTTGTTTTACGGAGCAAGCATGTGTAAGAACTTAGTCAACCCACTGACACAGCTTGAGTGTAAATGTCATCTTAAAATAACAACAATTGTGTTTCTGCCTGATTTCAGGCCAGGGACCTTTCACGTGCGAGGCAAACTTGATAACCGCTACACCACAGATACCGGCGACTTTGACGAGCTACTTCAGAGCGTAGGCAAAAGCAGGCTTTCACATTCAGGCCCGTAGGTAACGTTCCTTTTCAAATGCAGAGTGCTGGAGAACGTAGGGGTGTAATTTGACAAGTGATGCATTTTTGTCCAACCTTGAGCGATTAAAAGTAATGGCATCAGAACAGCGTAACTACACCAGGGGCATGGCCGGGGCCAGTGCTGTTCCAGTCCTCGTTAGTATAGTGGACAGGATCTCCGCCTGTTGTAATTGACATCCTAGGGCTGCTGCTGCAATTGCAGCTATTTTTCATTGGAGAAAGTCTCTATTTCGATTAATAGTATGTGGTGGCTTTGTCCAAACTGAGGCTGTTTAGAAATTGGTTCTTAACTTTCTTCTGTAGTCTCGCATAACCCTTTTCGATTTCTTTGACCAATTTGCACATGCTGTTTGCCATATCGCGTGCACCAAGAAGAGGGCATGCAATTGCAGGAAAGGAACTCCTCAACAGGTAACTCAAAACTGAAATTGAACGACGACCATTGCAAGCATGTGTAAGAACTTAGTCAACCCACTGACACAGCTTGAGTGTGAATGTCATCTTAAAATAAAAACAATTGTGTTTCTGCCTGGTTTCAGGCCAGGGACCTTTCACGTGTGAGGCGAACTTGATAACCGCTACACCACAGAAATCGGCGACTTTGACGAGCTACTTCAGAGCGTAGCTTCCCAGCAAGAAGAATACCACGGTCGTGGAAGTTTACTCCTCAGGGGTTTTGGGATGAAAGGATCTTTATCGAACTTTGTAGTACTAAAACCAAAAGTGTTGCCTTTCTAATTGTTAGAGCTGAGACAACCCCTTTTACAAGGCAATCCACCCAGACTGACTGTGCACATGATAATGGATAGCAAAAGGGTTTCTGCCTGATTTCGAACGAGGGACCTTTATGCATGTTAGGCCAAGGTGATATCCACTACACTACAGAATTTAGCCACGTAGGGCATTACTTTCAGAGGGTAGCATCTAACCACAAAGCGACACATTATCGTGCAAGGTCGACTCTAAGGGGCTTTCCAAAATCCTAGTGCACAATAGGTACTTTCTCAGCTTAATGGGGACCATGCTCATATGTGGAGGCTGATCGGTCCAATGCTAAGCCAGTGTAGCGTGGAGAGGGGATTGAAGCTGTGGTAATTGACATCGTAGGGCTGCTTCTTCAGTGCAGCTGTTTTTCATGGGAGAAACAAAGGCTGTTTAGAAATTGGTTCTTAACAATCTTCTGTAGTCTCGCAAAACCCTTTTTGATTTCTTTGACCAATTTGCACATGCTGTTTGCCATATCGCGTCCAACAAGAAGAGGGCGCGCAATTGTAGTCAACAGATACTCAAAACTGAAATGGAATAACGACCATTGCAACTTTAGCCAGTAATCGTCCGCTCTGTCAAAGACACAGCCTTTTTTCGGCGACTACTCTGGAGTGACTGCAAAAGATCTAACAGGCAAAAGCAGGTTTTCACATTCAGGCCCGTAGGTAACGTTCCTTTTCAAATGCAGATTGACGGAGAACGTAGGAGCGTAATTTGACAATTGATTCATTTTTGTCCAACCTTGAGCGAGTAAAAGTAATGGCATCAGAACGGCGTAACTACAACAGGGGCATGGCCGGGGGCAGTGCTGTTCCAGTCCTCGTTAGTATAGTGGACAGTATCTCCGCCTTTTGTAATTGACATCCTAGGGCTGCTGCTGCAAGTGCAGCTATTTTTCATGGGAGAAAGTCTCTATTTCGATTAATAGTATGTGGTGGCTTTGTCCAAACCGAGGCTGTTTAGAAATTGGTTCTTAACTTTCTTCTGTAGTCTCGCATAACCCTTTTCGATTTCTTTGACCAATTTGCACTTGCTGCTTGCCCTTTTCGATTTCTTTGACCAATTTGCACATGCTGTTTGCCATATCGCGTGCACCAAGAAGAGGGCATGCAATTGCAGGAAAGGAACTCCTCAACAGGTACTCAAAACTGAAATTGAACGACGACCATTGCAACTTTAGCCAGTAATGGTCCGCTCAGTCAAAGGCACACAGCCTTTGTCCAGCGACTACTCTGGCGTGACTGCAAACGAGTAGTGCTTTTCCAGTCCTCGTTAGTATAGTGGACAGTATCTCCGCCTGTCACGCGGAAGACCGGGGTTCGATTCCCCGACGGGGAGAGTCTTTTTGCCTTTGTCCCGGACAGTTGAAATTTCCCGCAATACGTCTTCGGCTTGGTTGAGGAGGCTTGCATTTCCAAATGATGGCCAGAAGAAGTCATCGGGTGTTGTGCCAAAATAGCTCAGTTGAGAGAGCGTTAGACTGAAGATCTAAAGGTCCCTGGTTCGATCCCGGGCTTCGGCATTACACCACCTCTGTCTTGCGTACGATGCCAAGAGTCCCCTAACCTTTTGTTTTTGTACTTAAGACGGTTTGGAAGGTAGTCTCTATGTGTGCCATTCTGTGATTTCAGGTTGTTTTACGGAGCAAGCATGTGTAAGAACTTAGTCAACCCACTGACACAGCTTGAGTGTAAATGTCATCTTAAAATAACAACAATTGTGTTTCTGCCTGATTTCAGGCCAGGGACCTTTCACGTGTTAGGCAAACTTAATAACCGCTACACCACAGATACCGGCGACTTTGACGAGCTACTTCAGAGCGTAGGAAAAAGCAGGCTTTCACATTCAGGCCCGTAGGTAACGTTCCTTTTCAAATGGAGATTGCCGGAGAACGTAGGGGCGTAATTTGACAAGTGATGCATTTTTGTCCAACCTTGAGCGATTAAAAGTAATGGCATCAGAACAGCGTAACTACACCAGGGGCATGGCCGGGCCCAGTGCTGTTCCAGTCCTCGTTAGTATAGTGGACAGGATCTCCGCCTGTTGTAATTGACATCCTAGGGCTGCTGCTGCAAGTGCAGCTATTTTTCATTGGAGAAAGTCTCTATTTCGATTAATAGTATGTGGTGGCTTTGTCCAAACTGAGGCTGTTTAGAAATTGGTTCTTAACTTTCTTCTGTAGTCTCGCATAACCCTTTTCGATTTCTTTGACCAATTTGCACATGCTGTTTGCCATATCGCGTGCACCAAGAAGAGGGCATGCAATTGCAGGAAAGGAACTCCTCAACAGGTAACTCAAAACTGAAATTGAACGACGACCATTGCAAGCATGTGTAAGAACTTAGTCAACCCACTGACACAGCTTGAGTGTGAATGTCATCTTAAAATAACAACAATTGTGTTTCTGCCTGGTTTCAGGCCAGGGACCTTTCACGTGTGAGGCGAACTTGATAACCGCTACACCACAGAAATCGGCGACTTTGACGAGCTACTTCAGAGCGTAGCTTCCCAGCAAGAAGAATACCACGGTCGTGGAAGTTTACTCCTCAGGGGTTTTGGGATGAAAGGATCTTTATCGAACTTTGTAGTACTAAAACCAAAAGTGTTGCCTTTCTAATTGTTAGAGCTGAGACAACCCCTTTTACAAGGCAATCCACCCAGACTGACTGTGCACATGATAATGGATAGCAAAAGGGTTTCTGCCTGATTTCGAACGAGGGACCTTTATGCATGTTAGGCCAAGGTGATATCCACTACACTACAGAATTTAGCCACGTAGGGCATTACTTTCAGAGGGTAGCATCTAACCACAAAGCGACACATTATCGTGCAAGGTCGACTCTAAGGGGCTTTCCAAAATCCTAGTGCACAATAGGTACTTTCTCAGCTTAATGGGGACCATGCTCATATGTGGAGGCTGATCGGTCCAATGCTAAGCCAGTGTAGCGTGGAGAGGGGATTGAAGCTGTGGTAATTGACATCCTAGGGCTGCTTCTTCAGTGCAGCTGTTTTTCATGGGAGAAACAAAGGCTGTTTAGAAATTGGTTCTTAACAATCTTCTGTAGTCTCGCAAAACCCTTTTTGATTTCTTTGACCAATTTGCACATGCTGTTTGCCATATCGCGTCCAACAAGAAGAGGGCGCGCAATTGTAGTCAACAGATACTCAAAACTGAAATTGAATAACGACCATTGCAACTTTAGCCAGTAATCGTCCGCTCTGTCAAAGACACAGCCTTTTTTCGGCGACTACTCTGGAGTGACTGCAAAAGATCTAACAGGCAAAAGCAGGTTTTCACATTCAGGCCCGTAGGTAACGTTCCTTTTCAAATGCAGATTGACGGAGAACGTAGGAGCGTAATTTGACAATTGATTCATTTTTGTCCAACCTTGAGCGAGTAAAAGAAATGGCATCAGAACGGCGTAACTACAACAGCGGCATGGCCGGGGGCAGTGCTGTTCCAGTCCTCGTTAGTATAGTGGACAGTATCTCCGCCTTTTGTAATTGACATCCTAGGGCTGCTGCTGCAAGTGCAGCTATTTTTCATGGGAGAAAGTCTCTATTTCGATTAATAGTATGTGGTGGCTTTGTCCAAACCGAGGCTGTTTAGAAATTGGTTCTTAACTTTCTTCTGTAGTCTCGCATAACCCTTTTCGATTTCTTTGACCAATTTGCACTTGCTGCTTGCCCTTTTCGATTTCTTTGCCCAATTTGCACATGCTGTTTGCCATATGGCGTGCACCAAGAAGAGGGCATGCAATTGCAGGAAAGGAACTCCTCAACAGGTACTCAAAACTGAAATTGAACGACGACCATTGCAACTTTAGCCAGTAATGGTCCGCTCAGTCAAAGGCACACAGCCTTTGTCCAGCGACTACTCTGGCGTGACTGCAAACGAGCAGTGCTTTTCCAGTCCTCGTTAGTATAGTGGACAGTATCTCCGCCTGTCACGCGGAAGACCGGGGTTCGATTCCCCGACGGGGAGAGTCTTTTTGCCTTTGTCCCGGACAGTTGAAATTTCCCGCAATACGTCTTCGGCTTGGTTGAGGAGGCTTGCATTTCCAAATGATGGCCAGAAGAAGTCATCGGGTGTTGTGCCAAAATAGCTCAGTTGGGAGAGCGTTAGACTGAAGATCTAAAGGTCCCTGGTTCGATCCCGGGTTTTGGCATTACACCACCTCTGTCTTGCGTACGATGCCAAGAGTCCCCTAACCTTTTGTTTTTGTACTTAAGACGGTTTGGAAGGTAGTCTCTATGTGTGCCATTCTGTGATTTCAGGTTGTTTTACGGAGCAAGCATGTGTAAGAACTTAGTCAACCCACTGACACAGCTTGAGTGTAAATGTCATCTTAAAATAACAACAATTGTGTTTCTGCCTGATTTCAGGCCAGGGACCTTTCACGTGTTAGGCAAACTTAATAACCGCTACACCACAGATACCGGCGACTTTGACGAGCTACTTCAGAGCGTAGGCAAAAGCAGGCTTTCACATTCAGGCCCGTAGGTAACGTTCCTTTTCAAATGCAGATTGCCGGAGAACGTAGGGGCGTAATTTGACAAGTGATGCATTTTTGTCCAACCTTGAGCGATTAAAAGTAATGGCATCAGAACAGCGTAACTACACCAGGGGCATGGCCGGGGCCAGTGCTGTTCCAGTCCTCGTTAGTATAGTGGACAGGATCTCCGCCTGTTGTAATTGACATCCTAGGGCTGCTGCTGCAAGTGCAGCTATTTTTCATTGGAGAAAGTCTCTATTTCGATTAATAGTATGTGGTGGCTTTGTCCAAACTGAGGCTGTTTAGAAATTGGTTCTTAACTTTCTTCTGTAGTCTCGCATAACCCTTTTCGATTTCTTTGACCAATTTGCACACGCTGTTTACCATATCGCGTGCATTAAGAAGAGGGCATGCAATTGCAGGAAAGGAACTCCTCAACAGGTAACTCAAAACTGAAATTGAACGACGACGACCATTAGTCAACCCACTGACACAGCTTGAGTGTTAATGTCATCTTTAAATAACAACAATTGTGTTTCTGCCTGGTTTCAGGCCAGGGACCTTTCACGTTTGAGGCGAACTTGATAACCGCTACACCACAGAAATCGGCGACTTTGACGAGCTACTTCAGAGCGTAGCTTCCCAGCAAGAAGAATACCACGGTCGTGGAAGTTTAATCCTCAGGGGTTTTGGGATGAAAGGATCTTTATCGAACTTTGTAGTACTAAAACCAAAAGTGTTGCCTTTCTAATTGTTAGAGCTGAGACAACCCCTTTTACAAGGCAATCCACCCAGACTGACTGTGCACATGATAATGGATAGCAAAAGGGTTTCTGCCTGATTTCGAACGAGGGACCTTTATGCATGTTAGGCCAAGGTGATATCCACTACACTACAGAATTTAGCCACGTAGGGCATTACTTTCAGAGGGTAGCATCTAACCACAAAGCGACACATTATCGTGCAAGGTCGACTCTAAGGGGCTTTCCAAAATCCTAGTGCACAATAGGTACTTTCTCAGCTTAATGGGGACCATGCTCATATGTGGAGGCTGATCGGTCCAATGCTAAGCCAGTGTAGCGTGGAGAGGGGATTGAAGCTGTGGTAATTGACATCGTAGGGCTGCTTCTTCAGTGCAGCTGTTTTTCATGGGAGAAACAAAGGCTGTTTAGAAATTGGTTCTTAACAATCTTCTGTAGTCTCGCAAAACCCTTTTTGATTTCTTTGACCAATTTGCACATGCTGTTTGCCATATCGCGTCCAACAAGAAGAGGGCGCGCAATTGTAGTCAACAGATACTCAAAACTGAAATTGAATAACGACCATTGCAACTTTAGCCAGTAATCGTCCGCTCTGTCAAAGACACAGCCTTTTTTCGGCGACTACTCTGGAGTGACTGCAAAAGATCTAACAGGCAAAAGCAGGTTTTCACATTCAGGCCCGTAGGTAACGTTCCTTTTCAAATGCAGATTGACGGAGAACGTAGGAGCGTAATTTGACAATTGATTCATTTTTGTCCAACCTTGAGCGATTAAAAGTAATGGCATCAGAACGGCGTAACTACACCAGGGGCATGGCCGGGGGCAGTGCTGTTCCAGTCCTCGTTAGTATAGTGGACAGTATCTCCGCCTTTTGTAATTGACATCCTAGGGCTGCTGCTGCAAGTGCAGCTATTTTTCATGGGAGAAAGTCTCTATTTCGATTAATAGTATGTGGTGGCTTTGTCCAAACCGAGGCTGTTTAGAAATTGGTTCTTAACTTTCTTCTGTAGTCTCGCATAACCCTTTTCGATTTCTTTGACCAATTTGCACTTGCTGCTTGCCCTTTTCGATTTCTTTGACCAATTTGCACATGCTGTTTGCCATATCGCGTGCACCAAGAAGAGGGCATGCAATTGCAGGAAAGGAACTCCTCAACAGGTACTCAAAACTGAAATTGAACGACGACCATTGCAACTTTAGCCAGTAATGGTCCGCTCAGTCAAAGGCACACAGCCTTTGTCCAGCGACTACTCTGGGGTGACTGCAAACGAGCAGAGCTTTTCCAGTCCTCGTTAGTATAGTGGACAGTGTCTCCGCCTGTCACGCGGAAGACCGGGGTTCGATTCCCCGACGGGGAGAGTCTTTTTGCCTTTGTCCCGGACAGTTGAAATTTCCCGCAATACGTCTTCGGCTGGGTTGAGGAGGCTTGCATTTCCAAATGATGGCCAGAAGAAGTCATCGGGTGTTGTGCCAAAATAGCTCAGTTGGGAGAGCGTTAGACTGAAGATCTAAAGGTCCCTGGTTCGATCCCGGGCTTCGGCATTACACCACCTCTGTCTTGCGTACGATGCCAAGAGTCCCCTAACCTTTTGTTTTTGTACTTAAGACGGTTTGGAAGGTAGTCTCTATGTGTGCCATTCTGTGATTTCAGGTTGTTTTACGGAGCAAGCATGTGTAAGAACTTAGTCAACCCACTGACACAGCTTGAGTGTAAATGTCATCTTAAAATAACAACAATTGTGTTTCTGCCTGATTTCAGGCCAGGGACCTTTCACATGTTAGGCAAACTTAATAACCGCTACACCACAGATACCGGCGACTTTGACGAGCTACTTCAGAGCGTAGGCAAAAGCAGGCTTTCACATTCAGGCCCTTAGGTAACGTTCCTTTTCAAATGCAGATTTCCGGAGAACGTAGGGGCGTAATTTGACAAGTGATGCATTTTTGTCCAACCTTGAGCGATTAAAAGTAATGGCATCAGAACAGCGTAACTACACCAGGGGCATGGTCGGGCCCAGTGCTGTTCCAGTCCTCGTTAGTATAGTGGACAGGATCTCCGCCTGTTGTAATTGACATCCTAGGGCTGCTGCTGCAAGTGCAGCTATTTTTCATTGGAGAAAGTCTCTATTTCGATTAATAGTATGTGGTGGCTTTGTCCAAACTGAGGCTGTTTAGAAATTGGTTCTTAACTTTCTTCTGTAGTCTCGCATAACCCTTTTCGATTTCTTTGACCAATTTGCACATGCTGTTTGCCATATCGCGTGCACCAAGAAGAGGGCATGCAATTGCAGGAAAGGAACTCCTCAACAGGTAACTCAAAACTGAAATTGAACGACGACGACCATTAGTCAACCCACTGACACAGCTTGAATGTTAATGTCATCTTTAAATAACAACAATTGTGTTTCTGCCTGGTTTCAGGCCAGGGACCTTTCACGTGTGAGGCGAACTTGATAACCGCTACACCACAGAAATCGGCGACTTTGACGAGCTACTTCAGAGCGTAGCTTCCCAGCAAGAAGAATACCACGGTCGTGGAAGTTTACTCCTCAGGGGTTTTGGGATGAAAGGATCTTTATCGAACTTTGTAGTACTAAAACCAAAAGTGTTGCCTTTCTAATTGTTAGAGCTGAGACAACCCCTTTTACAAGGCAATCCACCCAGACTGACTGTGCACATGATAATGGATAGCAAAAGGGTTTCTGCCTGATTTCGAACGAGGGACCTTTATGCATGTTAGGCCAAGGTGATATCCACTACACTACAGAATTTAGCCACGTAGGGCATTACTTTCAGAGGGTAGCATCTAACCACAAAGCGACACATTATCGTGCAAGGTCGACTCTAAGGGGCTTTCCAAAATCCTAGTGCACAATAGGTACTTTCTCAGCTTAATGGGGACCATGCTCATATGTGGAGGCTGATCGGTCCAATGCTAAGCCAGTGTAGCGTGGAGAGGGGATTGAAGCTGTGGTAATTGACATCGTAGGGCTGCTTCTTCAGTGCAGCTGTTTTTCATGGTAGAAACAAAGGCTGTTTAGAAATTGGTTCTTAACAATCTTCTGTAGTCTCGCAAAACCCTTTTTGATTTCTTTGACCAATTTGCACATGCTGTTTGCCATATCGCGTCCAACAAGAAGAGGGCGCGCAATTGTAGTCAACAGATACTCAAAACTGAAATGGAATAACGACCATTGCAACTTTAGCCAGTAATCGTCCGCTCTGTCAAAGACACAGCCTTTTTTCGGCGACTACTCTGGAGTGACTGCAAAAGATCTAACAGGCAAAAGCAGGTTTTCACATTCAGGCCCGTAGGTAACGTTCCTTTTCAAATGCAGATTGACGGAGAACGTAGGAGCGTAATTTGACAATTGATTCATTTTTGTCCAACCTTGAGCGAGTAAAAGTAATGGCATCAGAACGGCGTAACTACAACAGGGGCATGGCCGGGGGCAGTGCTGTTCCAGTCCTCGTTAGTATAGTGGACAGTATCTCCGCCTTTTGTAATTGACATCCTAGGGCTGCTGCTGCAAGTGCAGCTATTTTTCATGGGAGAAAGTCTCTATTTCGATTAATAGTATGTGGTGGCTTTGTCCAAACCGAGGCTGTTTAGAAATTGGTTCTTAACTTTCTTCTGTAGTCTCGCATAACCCTTTTCGATTTCTTTGACCAATTTGCACTTGCTGCTTGCCCTTTTCGATTTCTTTGACCAATTTGCACATGCTGTTTGCCATATCGCGTGCACCAAGAAGAGGGCATGCAATTGCAGGAAAGGAACTCCTCAACAGGTACTCAAAACTGAAATTGAACGACGACCATTGCAACTTTAGCCAGTAATGGTCCGCTCAGTCAAAGGCACACAGCCTTTGTCCAGCGACTACTCTGGCGTGACTGCAAACGAGTAGTGCTTTTCCAGTCCTCGTTAGTATAGTGGACAGTATCTCCGCCTGTCACGCGGAAGACCGGGGTTCGATTCCCCGACGGGGAGAGTCTTTTTGCCTTTGTCCCGGACAGTTGAAATTTCCCGCAATACGTCTTCGGCTTGGTTGAGGAGGCTTGCATTTCCAAATGATGGCCAGAAGAAGTCATCGGGTGTTGTGCCAAAATAGCTCAGTTGAGAGAGCGTTAGACTGAAGATCTAAAGGTCCCTGGTTCGATCCCGGGCTTCGGCATTACACCACCTCTGTCTTGCGTACGATGCCAAGAGTCCCCTAACCTTTTGTTTTTGTACTTAAGACGGTTTGGAAGGTAGTCTCTATGTGTGCCATTCTGTGATTTCAGGTTGTTTTACGGAGCAAGCATGTGTAAGAACTTAGTCAACCCACTGACACAGCTTGAGTGTAAATGTCATCTTAAAATAACAACAATTGTGTTTCTGCCTGATTTCAGGCCAGGGACCTTTCACGTGTTAGGCAAACTTAATAACCGCTACACCACAGATACCGGCGACTTTGACGAGCTACTTCAGAGCGTAGGAAAAAGCAGGCTTTCACATTCAGGCCCGTAGGTAACGTTCCTTTTCAAATGCAGATTGCCGGAGAACGTAGGGGCGTAATTTGACAAGTGATGCATTTTTGTCCAACCTTGAGCGATTAAAAGTAATGGCATCAGAACAGCGTAACTACACCAGGGGCATGGCCGGGCCCAGTGCTGTTCCAGTCCTCGTTAGTATAGTGGACAGGATCTCCGCCTGTTGTAATTGACATCCTAGGGCTGCTGCTGCAAGTGCAGCTATTTTTCATTGGAGAAAGTCTCTATTTCGATTAATAGTATGTGGTGGCTTTGTCCAAACTGAGGCTGTTTAGAAATTGGTTCTTAACTTTCTTCTGTAGTCTCGCATAACCCTTTTCGATTTCTTTGACCAATTTGCACATGCTGTTTGCCATATCGCGTGCACCAAGAAGAGGGCATGCAATTGCAGGAAAGGAACTCCTCAACAGGTAACTCAAAACTGAAATTGAACGACGACGACCATTAGTCAACCCACTGACACAGCTTGAGTGTTAATGTCATCTTTAAATAACAACAATTGTGTTTCTGCCTGGTTTCAGGCCAGGGACCTTTCACGTTTGAGGCGAACTTGATAACCGCTACACCACAGAAATCGGCGACTTTGACGAGCTACTTCAGAGCGTAGCTTCCCAGCAAGAAGAATACCACGGTCGTGGAAGTTTAATCCTCAGGGGTTTTGGGATGAAAGGATCTTTATCGAACTTTGTAGTACTAAAACCAAAAGTGTTGCCTTTCTAATTGTTAGAGCTGAGACAACCCCTTTTACAAGGCAATCCACCCAGACTGACTGTGCACATGATAATAGATAGCAAAAGGGTTTCTGCCTGATTTCGAACGAGGGACCTTTATGCATGTTAGGCCAAGGTGATATCCACTACACTACAGAATTTAGCCACGTAGGGCATTACTTTCAGAGGGTAGCATCTAACCACAAAGCGACACATTATCGTGCAAGGTCGACTCTAAGGGGCTTTCCAAAATCCTAGTGCACAATAGGTACTTTCTCAGCTTAATGGGGACCATGCTCATATGTGGAGGCTGATCGGTCCAATGCTAAGCCAGTGTAGCGTGGAGAGGGGATTGAAGCTGTGGTAATTGACATCCTAGGGCTGCTTCTTCAGTGCAGCTGTTTTTCATGGGAGAAACAAAGGCTGTTTAGAAATTGGTTCTTAACAATCTTCTGTAGTCTCGCAAAACCCTTTTTGATTTCTTTGACCAATTTGCACATGCTGTTTGCCATATCGCGTCCAACAAGAAGAGGGCGCGCAATTGTAGTCAACAGATACTCAAAACTGAAATTGATTAACGACCATTGCAACTTTAACCAGTAATCGTCCGCTCTGTCAAAGACACAGCCTTTTTTCGGCGACTACTCTGGAGTGACTGCAAAAGATCTAACAGGCAAAAGCAGGTTTTCACATTCAGGCCCGTAGGTAACGTTCCTTTTCAAATGCAGATTGACGGAGAACGTAGGAGCGTAATTTGACAATTGATTCATTTTTGTCCAACCTTGAGCGAGTAAAAGTAATGGCATCAGAACGGCGTAACTACACCAGGGGCATGGCCGGGGGCAGTGCTGTTCCAGTCCTCGTTAGTATAGTGGACAGTATCTCCGCCTGTTGTAATTGACATCCTAGGGCTGCTGCTGCAAGTGCAGCTATTTTTCATGGGAGAAAGTCTCTATTTCGATTAATAGTATGTGGTGGCTTTGTCCAAACTGAGGCTGTTTAGAAATTGGTTCTTAACTTTCTTCTGTAGTCTCGCATAACCCTTTTCGATTTCTTTGACCAATTTGCACTTGCTGTTTCCCTTTTCGATTTCTTTGACCAATTTGCACATGCTGTTTGCCATATCGCGTGCACCAAGAAGAGGGCATGCAATTGCAGGAAAGGAACTCCTCAACAGGTACTCAAAACTGAAATTGAACGACGACCATTGCAACTTTAGCCAGTAATGGTCCGCTCAGTCAAAGGCACACAGCCTTTGTCCAGCGACTACTCTGGCGTGACTGCAAACGAGCAGTGCTTTTCCAGTCCTCGTTAGTATAGTGGACAGTATCTCCGCCTGTCACGCGGAAGACCGGGGTTCGATTCCCCGACGGGGAGAGTCTTTTTGCCTTTGTCCCGGACAGTTGAAATTTCCCGCAATAAGTCTTCGGCTTGGTTGAGGAGGCTTGCATTTCCAAATGATGGCCAGAAGAAATCATCGGGTGTTGTGCCAAAGTAGCTCAGTTGGGAGAGCGTTAGACTGAAGATCTAAAGGTCCCTGGTTCGATCCCGGGCTTTGGCATTACACCACCTCTGTCTTGCGTACGATGCCAAGAGTCCCCTAACCTTTTGTTTTTGTACTTAAGACGGTTTGGAAGGTAGTCTCTATGTGTGCCATTCTGTGATTTCAGGTTGTTTTACGGAGCAAGCATGTGTAAGAACTTAGTCAACCCACTGACACAGCTTGAGTGTAAATGTCATCTTAAAATAACAACAATTGTGTTTATGCCTGATTTCAGGCCAGGGACCTTTCACGTGCGAGGCAAACTTGATAACCGCTACACCACAGATACCGGCGACTTTGACGAGCTACTTCAGAGCGTAGGCAAAAGTAGGCTTTCACATTCAGGCCCGTAGGTAACGTTCCTTTTCAAATGCAGAGTGCTGGAGAACGTAGGGGTGTAATTTGACAAGTGATGCATTTTTGTCCAACCTTGAGCGATTAAAAGTAATGGCATCAGAACAGCGTAACTACACCAGGGGCATGGCCGGGGCCAGTGCTGTTCCAGTCCTCGTTAGTATAGTGGACAGGATCTCCGCCTGTTGTAATTGACATCCTAGGGCTGCTGCTGCAATTGCAGCTATTTTTCATTGGAGAAAGTCTCTATTTCGATTAATAGTATGTGGTGGCTTTGTCCAAACTGAGGCTGTTTAGAAATTGGTTCTTAACTTTCTTCTGTAGTCTCGCATAACCCTTTTCGATTTCTTTGACCAATTTGCACATGCTGTTTGCCATATCGCGTGCACCAAGAAGAGGGCATGCAATTGCAGGAAAGGAACTCCTCAACAGGTAACTCAAAACTGAAATTGAACGACGACGACCATTAGTCAACCCACTGACACAGCTTGAATGTTAATGTCATCTTTAAATAACAACAATTGTGTTTCTGCCTGGTTTCAGGCCAGGGACCTTTCACGTGTGAGGCGAACTTGATAACCGCTACACCACAGAAATCGGCGACTTTGACGAGCTACTTCAGAGCGTAGCTTCCCAGCAAGAAGAATACCACGGTCGTGGAAGTTTACTCCTCAGGGGTTTTGGGATGAAAGGATCTTTATCGAACTTTGTAGTACTAAAACCAAAAGTGTTGCCTTTCTAATTGTTAGAGCTGAGACAACCCCTTTTACAAGGCAATCCACCCAGACTGACTGTGCACATGATAATGGATAGCAAAAGGGTTTCTGCCTGATTTCGAACGAGGGACCTTTATGCATGTTAGGCCAAGGTGATATCCACTACACTACAGAATTTAGCCACGTAGGGCATTACTTTCAGAGGGTAGCATCTAACCACAAAGCGACACATTATCGTGCAAGGTCGACTCTAAGGGGCTTTCCAAAATCCTAGTGCACAATAGGTACTTTCTCAGCTTAATGGGGACCATGCTCATATGTGGAGGCTGATCGGTCCAATGCTAAGCCAGTGTAGCGTGGAGAGGGGATTGAAGCTGTGGTAATTGACATCCTAGGGCTGCTTCTTCAGTGCAGCTGTTTTTCATGGGAGAAACAAAGGCTGTTTAGAAATTGGTACTTAACAATCTTCTGTAGTCTTGCAAAACCCTTTTTGATTTCTTTGACCAATTTGCACATGCTGTTTGCCATATCGCGTCCAACAAGAAGAGGGCGCGCAATTGTAGTCAACAGATACTCAAAACTGAAATTGAACGACGACCATTGCAACTTTAGCCAGTAATCGTCCGCTCTGTCAAAGACACAGCCTTTTTTCGGCGACTACTCTGGAGTGACTGCAAAAGATCTAACAGGCAAAAGCAGGTTTTCACATTCAGGCCCGTAGGTAACGTTCCTTTTCAAATGCAGATTGACGGAGAACGTAGGAGCGTAATTTGACAATTGATTCATTTTTGTCCAACCTTGAGCGAGTAAAAGAAATGGCATCAGAACGGCGTAACTACAACAGCGGCATGGCCGGGGGCAGTGCTGTTCCAGTCCTCGTTAGTATAGTGGACAGTATCTCCGCCTTTTGTAATTGACATCCTAGGGCTGCTGCTGCAAGTGCAGCTATTTTTCATGGGAGAAAGTCTCTATTTCGATTAATAGTATGTGGTGGCTTTGTCCAAACCGAGGCTGTTTAGAAATTGGTTCTTAACTTTCTTCTGTAGTCTCGCATAACCCTTTTCGATTTCTTTGACCAATTTGCACTTGCTGCTTGCCCTTTTCGATTTCTTTGCCCAATTTGCACATGCTGTTTGCCATATCGCGTGCACCAAGAAGAGGGCATGCAATTGCAGGAAAGGAACTCCTCAACAGGTACTCAAAACTGAAATTGAACGACGACCATTGCAACTTTAGCCAGTAATGGTCCGCTCAGTCAAAGGCACACAGCCTTTGTCCAGCGACTACTCTGGCGTGACTGCAAACGAGCAGTGCTTTTCCAGTCCTCGTTAGTATAGTGGACAGTATCTCCGCCTGTCACGCGGAAGACCGGGGTTCGATTCCCCGACGGGGAGAGTCTTTTTGCCTTTGTCCCGGACAGTTGAAATTTCCCGCAATACGTCTTCGGCTTGGTTGAGGAGGCTTGCATTTCCAAATGATGGCCAGAAGAAGTCATCGGGTGTTGTGCCAAAATAGCTCAGTTGGGAGAGCGTTAGACTGAAGATCTAAAGGTCCCTGGTTCGATCCTGGGTTTCGGCATTACACCACCTCTGTCTTGCGTACGATGCCAAGAGTCCCCTAACCTTTTGTTTTTGTACTTAAGACGGTTTGGAAGGTAGTCTCTATGTGTGCCATTCTGTGATTTCAGGTTGTTTTACGGAGCAAGCATGTGTAAGAACTTAGTCAACCCACTGACACAGCTTGAGTGTAAATGTCATCTTAAAATAACAACAATTGTGTTTCTGCCTGATTTCAGGCCAGGGACCTTTCACGTGTTAGGCAAACTTAATAACCGCTACACCACAGATACCGGCGACTTTGACGAGCTACTTCAGAGCGTAGGCAAAAGCAGGCTTTCACATTCAGGCCCGTAGGTAACGTTCCTTTTCAAATGCAGATTGCCGGAGAACGTAGGGGCGTAATTTGACAAGTGATGCATTTTTGTCCAACCTTGAGCGATTAAAAGTAATGGCATCAGAACAGCGTAACTACACCAGGGGCATGGCCGGGGCCAGTGCTGTTCCAGTCCTCGTTAGTATAGTGGACAGGATCTCCGCCTGTTGTAATTGACATCCTAGGGCTGCTGCTGCAAGTGCAGCTATTTTTCATTGGAGAAAGTCTCTATTTCGATTAATAGTATGTGGTGGCTTTGTCCAAACTGAGGCTGTTTAGAAATTGGTTCTTAACTTTCTTCTGTAGTCTCGCATAACCCTTTTCGATTTCTTTGACCAATTTGCACACGCTGTTTACCATATCGCGTGCATTAAGAAGAGGGCATGCAATTGCAGGAAAGGAACTCCTCAACAGGTAACTCAAAACTGAAATTGAACGACGACGACCATTAGTCAACCCACTGACACAGCTTGAGTGTTAATGTCATCTTTAAATAACAACAATTGTGTTTCTGCCTGGTTTCAGGCCAGGGACCTTTCACGTTTGAGGCGAACTTGATAACCGCTACACCACAGAAATCGGCGACTTTGACGAGCTACTTCAGAGCGTAGCTTCCCAGCAAGAAGAATACCACGGTCGTGGAAGTTTAATCCTCAGGGGTTTTGGGATGAAAGGATCTTCATCGAACTTTGTAGTACTAAAACCAAAAGTGTTGCCTTTCTAATTGTTAGAGCTGAGACAACCCCTTTTACAAGGCAATCCACCCAGACTGACTGTGCACATGATAATGGATAGCAAAAGGGTTTCTGCCTGATTTCGAACGAGGGACCTTTATGCATGTTAGGCCAAGGTGATATCCACTACACTACAGAATTTAGCCACGTAGGGCATTACTTTCAGAGGGTAGCATCTAACCACAAAGCGACACATTATCGTGCAAGGTCGACTCTAAGGGGCTTTCCAAAATCCTAGTGCACAATAGGTACTTTCTCAGCTTAATGGGGACCATGCTCATATGTGGAGGCTGATCGGTCCAATGCTAAGCCAGTGTAGCGTGGAGAGGGGATTGAAGCTGTGGTAATTGACATCCTAGGGCTGCTTCTTCAGTGCAGCTGTTTTTCATGGGAGAAACAAAGGCTGTTTAGAAATTGGTACTTAACAATCTTCTGTAGTCTTGCAAAACCCTTTTTGATTTCTTTGACCAATTTGCACATGCTGTTTGCCATATCGCGTCCAACAAGAAGAGGGCGCGCAATTGTAGTCAACAGATACTCAAAACTGAAATTGAATAACGACCATTGCAACTTTAGCCAGTAATCGTCCGCTCTGTCAAAGACACAGCCTTTTTTCGGCGACTACTCTGGAGTGACTGCAAAAGATCTAACAGGCAAAAGCAGGTTTTCACATTCAGGCCCGTAGGTAACGTTCCTTTTCAAATGCAGATTGACGGAGAACGTAGGAGCGTAAATTTGACAATTGATTCATTTTTGTCCAACCTTGAGCGAGTAAAAGTAATGGCATCAGAACGGCGTAACTACACCAGGGGCATGGCCGGGGGCAGTGCTGTTCCAGTCCTCGTTAGTATAGTGGACAGTATCTCCGCCTGTTGTAATTGACATCCTAGGGCTGCTGCTGCAAGTGCAGCTATTTTTCATGGGAGAAAGTCTCTATTTCGATTAATAGTATGTGGTGGCTTTGTCCAAACCGAGGCTGTTTAGAAATTGGTTCTTAACTTTCTTCTGTAGTCTCGCATAACCCTTTTCGATTTCTTTGACCAATTTGCACTTGCTGCTTGCCCTTTTCGATTTCTTTGACCAATTTGCACATGCTGTTTGCCATATCGCGTGCACCAAGAAGAGGGCATGCAATTGCAGGAAAGGAACTCCTCAACAGGTACTCAAAACTGAAATTGAACGACGACCATTGCAACTTTAGCCAGTAATAGTCCGCTCAGTCAAAGGCACACAGCCTTTGTCCAGCGACTACTCTGGCGTGACTGCAAACGAGCAGTGCTTTTCCAGTCCTCGTTAGTATAGTGGACAGTATCTCCGCCTGTCACGCGGAAGACCGGGGTTTGATTCCCCGACGGGGAGAGTCTTTTTGCCTTTGTCCCGGACAGTTGAAATTTTCCGCAATACGTCTTCGTCTTGGTTGAGGAGGCTTGCATTTCCAAATGATGGCCAGAAGAAGTCATCGGGTGTTGTGCCAAAATAGCTCAGTTGGGAGAGCGTTAGACTGAAGATCTAAAGGTCCCTGGTTCGATCCCGGGCTTCGGCATTACACCACCTCTGTCTTGCGTACGATGCCAAGAGTCCCCTAACCTTTTGTTTTTGTACTTAAGACGGTTTGGAAGGTAGTCTCTATGTGTGCCATTCTGTGATTTCAGGTTGTTTTACGGAGCAAGCATGTGTAAGAACTTAGTCAACCCACTGACACAGCTTGAGTGTAAATGTCATCTTAAAATAACAACAATTGTGTTTCTGCCTGATTTCAGGCCAGGGACCTTTCACGTGTTAGGCAAACTTAATAACCGCTACACCACAGATACCGGCGACTTTGACGAGCTACTTCAGAGCGTAGGCAAAAGCAGGCTTTCACATTCAGGCCCGTAGGTAACGTTCCTTTTCAAATGCAGATTGCCGGAGAACGTAGGGGCGTGATTTGACAAGTGATGCATTTTTTTCCAACCTTGAGCGATTAAAAGTAATGGCATCAGAACAGCGTAACTACACCAGGGGCATGGCCGGGCCCAGTGCTGTTCCAGTCCTCGTTAGTATAGTGGACAGGATCTCCGCCTGTTGTAATTGACATCCTAGGGCTGCTGCTGCAAGTGCAGCTATTTTTCATTGGAGAAAGTCTCTATTTCGATTAATAGTATGTGGTGGCTTTGTCCAAACGGAAGCTGTTTAGAAATTGGTTCTTAACTTTCTTCTGTAGTCTCGCATAACCCTTTTCGATTTCTTTGACCAATTTGCACATGCTGTTTGCCATATCGCGTGCACCAAGAAGAGGGCATGCAATTGCAGGAAAGGAACTCCTCAACAGGTAACTCAAAACTGAAATTGAACGACGACCATTGCAAGCACGTGTAAGAACTTAGTCAACCCACTGACACAGCTTGAGTGTGAATGTCATCTTAAAATAACAACAATTGTGTTTCTGCCTGGTTTCAGGCCAGGGACCTTTCACCTGTGAGGCGAACTTGATAACCGCTACACCACAGAAATCGGCGACTTTGACGAGCTACTTCAGAGCGGAGCTTCCCAGCAAGAAGAATAACACGGTCGTGGAAGTTAACTCCTCAGGGGTTTTGGGATGAAAGGATCTTTATCGAACTTTGTAGTACTAAAACTAAAAGTGTTGCCTTTCTAATTGTTAGAGCTGAGACAACCCCTTTTACAAGGCAATCCACCCAGACTGACTCTGCACATGATAATGGTTAGCAAAAGGGTTTCTGCCTGATTTCGAACGAGGGACCTTTATGCATGTTAGGCCAAGGTGATATCCACTACACTACAGAATTTAGCCACGTAGGGTATTACTTTCAGAGGGTAGCATCTAACCACAAAGCGACACATTATCGTGCAAGGTCGACTCTAAGGGGCTTTCCAAAATCCTAGTGCACAATAGGTACTTTGTCAGTTTAATGGGGACCATGCTCATATGTGGAGGCTGATCGGTCCAATGCTAAGCCAGTGTAGCGTGGAGAGGGGATTGAAGCTGTGGTAATTGACATCCTAGGGCTGCTGCTTCAGTGCAGCTGTTTTTCATGGGAGAAACAAAGGCTGTTTAGAAATTGGTTCTTAACAATCTTCTGTAGTCTCGCAAAACCCTTTTTGATTTCTTTGACCAATTTGCACATGCTGTTTGCCATATCGCGTCGAACAAGAAGAGGGCGCGCAATTGTAGTCAACAGATACTCAAAACTGAAATTGAATAACGACCATTGCAACTTTAGCCAGTAATTGTCCGTTCTGTTAAAGACACAGCCTTTTTTCGGCGACTAATCTGGAGTGACTGCAAATGATCTAACAGGCAAAAGCAGGCTTTCATATTCAGGCCCGTAGGTAACGTTCCTTTTCAAATGCAGATTGCCGGAGAACGTAGGGGCGTAATTTGACAAGTGATGCTTTTTTGTCCAACCTTGAGCGAGTAAAAGTAATGGCATCAGAACGGCGTAATTACACCAGGGGCATGGCCGGGGGCAGTGCTGTTCCAGTCCTCATTAGTATAGTGGACAGTATCTCCGCCTGTTGTAATGGACATCCTAGGGCTGCTGCTGCAAGTGCAGCTATTTTTCATGGGAGAAAGTCTCTATTTCAATTAATAGTATGTTGTGGCTTTGTCCAAGCTGAGGCTGTTTAGAAATTGGTTCTTAACTTTCTTCTGTAATCTCGCATAACCCTTTTCGATTTCTTTGACCAATTTGCACTTGCTGCTTGCCCTTTTCGATTTCTTTGACCAATTTGCACATGCTGTTTGCCATATTGCGTGCACCAAGAATAGGGCATCCAATTGCAGGAAAGGAACTCCTCAACAGGTACTCAAAACTGAAATTGAATAACGACCATTGCAACTTTAGCCAGTAATCGTCCGCTCTGTCAAAGACACAGCCTTTTTTCGGCGACTACTCTGGAGTGACTGCAAAAGATCTAACAGGCAAAAGCAGGTTTTCACATTCAGGCCCGTAGGTAACGTTCCTTTTCAAATGCAGATTGACGGAGAACGTAGGAGCGTAATTTGACAATTGATTCATTTTTGTCCAACCTTGAGCGAGTAAAAGTAATGGCATCAGAACGGCGTAACTACACCAGTGGCATGGCCGGGGGCAGTGCTTTTCCAGTCCTCGTTAGTATAGTGGACAGTATCTCCGCCTTTTGTAATTGACATCCTAGGGCTGCTGCTGCAAGTGCAGCTATTTTTCATGGGAGAAAGTCTCTATTTCGATTAATAGTATGTGGTGGCTTTGTCCAAACCGAGGCTGTTTAGAAATTGGTTCTTAACTTTCTTCTGTAGTCTCGCATAACCCTTTTCGATTTCTTTGACCAATTTGCACTTGCTGCTTGCCCTTTTCGATTTCTTTGCCCAATTTGCACATGCTGTTTGCCATATCGCGTGCACCAAGAAGAGGGCATGCAATTGCAGGAAAGGAACTCCTCAACAGGTACTCAAAACTGAAATTGAACGACGACCATTGCAACTTTAGCCAGTAATGGTCCGCTCATTCAAAGGCACACAGCCTTTGTCCAGCGACTACTCTAGCGAGACTGCAAACGAGCAGTGCTTTTCCAGTCCTCGTTAGTATAGTGGACAGTATCTCCGCCTGTCACGTGGAAGACCGGGGTTCGATTCCCCGACGGGGAGAGTCTTTTTGCCTTTGTCCCGGACAGTTGAAATTTCCCGCAATACGTCTTTGGCTTGGTTGAGGAGGCTTGCATTTGCAAATGATGGCCAGAAGAAGTCATCGGGTGTTGTGCCAAAATAGCTCAGTTGGGAGAGCGTTAGACTGAAGATCTAAAGGTCCCTGGTTCGATCCCGGGCTTCGGCATTACATTACCTCTGTCTTGCGTACGATGCCAAGAGTCCCCTAACCTTTTGTTTTTGTACTTAAGACGGTTTGGAAGGTAGTCTCTATGTGTGCCATTCTGTGATTTCAGGTTGTTTTACGGAGCAAGCATGTGTAAGAACTTAGTCAACCCACTGACACAGCTTGAGTGTAAATGTCATCTTAAAATAACAACAATTGTGTTTCTGCCTGATTTCAGGCCAGGGACCTTTCACGTGTTAGGCAAACTTAATAACCGCTACACCACAGATACCGGCGACTTTGACGAGCTACTTCAGAGCGTAGGCAAAAGCAGGCTTTCACATTCAGGCCCGTAGGTAACGTTCCTTTTCAAATGCAGATTGCCGGAGAACGTAGGGGCGTAATTTGACAAGTGATGCATTTTTGTCCAACCTTGAGCGATTAAAAGTAATGGCATCAGAACAGCGTAACTACACCAGGGGCATGGTCGGGCCCAGTGCTGTTCCAGTCCTCGTTAGTATAGTGGACAGGATCTCCGCCTGTTGTAATTGACATCCTAGGGCTGCTGCTGCAAGTGCAGCTATTTTTCATTGGAGAAAGTCTCTATTTCGATTAATAGTATGTGGTGGCTTTGTCCAAACTGAGGCTGTTTAGAAATTGGTTCTTAACTTTCTTCTGTAGTCTCGCATAACCCTTTTCGATTTCTTTGACCAATTTGCACATGCTGTTTGCCATATCGCGTGCACCAAGAAGAGGGCATGCAATTGCAGGAAAGGAACTCCTCAACAGGTAACTCAAAACTGAAATTGAACGACGACGACCATTAGTCAACCGACTGACACAGCTTGAATGTTAATGTCATCTTTAAATAACAACAATTGTGTTTCTGCCTGGTTTCAGGCCAGGGACCTTTCACGTGTGAGGCGAACTTGATAACCGCTACACCACAGAAATCGGCGACTTTGACGAGCTACTTCAGAGCGTAGCTTCCCAGCAAGAAGAATACCACGGTCGTGGAAGTTTACTCCTCAGGGGTTTTGGGATGAAAGGATCTTTATCGAACTTTGTAGTACTAAAACCAAAAGTGTTGCCTTTCTAATTGTTAGAGCTGAGACAACCCCTTTTACAAGGCAATCCACCCAGACTGACTGTGCACATGATAATGGATAGCAAAAGGGTTTCTGCCTGATTTCGAACGAGGGACCTTTATGCATGTTAGGCCAAGGTGATATCCACTACACTACAGAATTTAGCCACGTAGGGCATTACTTTCAGAGGGTAGCATCTAACCACAAAGCGACACATTATCGTGCAAGGTCGACTCTAAGGGGCTTTCCAAAATCCTAGTGCACAATAGGTACTTTCTCAGCTTAATGGGGACCATGCTCATATGTGGAGGCTGATCGGTCCAATGCTAAGCCAGTGTAGCGTGGAGAGGGGATTGAAGCTGTGGTAATTGACATCCTAGGGCTGCTTCTTCAGTGCAGCTGTTTTTCATGGGAGAAACAAAGGCTGTTTAGAAATTGGTTCTTAACAATCTTCTGTAGTCTCGCAAAACCCTTTTTGATTTCTTTGACCAATTTGCACATGCTGTTTGCCATATCGCGTCCAACAAGAAGAGGGCATGCAATTGCAGGAAAGGA